>NC_135810.1:116668999-116781499 GCF_964213995.1 Mustelus asterias
TTGGTCGAAACCAGATAAAGATCTCCCCGGAAGTCAGAGAGTGACCGTTTTATGAAGCTAGAGGGCAGTCTGTACCTCTCAATGTGGAGTTATGGGACTCTCACTTATCCTGTACACGCATTGCAATGAAAATTAAAGTACTGGGAGATGGAATAGACAAACGTTGGGGGAAGGAAACCCAAAGCTAATACTGCACTGAGCAAGGAACAGCACTTTGGTGAGTATGCATCTGGAAGCTATGTTTCTCTATACCCTAGCTATGACTGTAACACTACATTCTGCACTCTCTTGTTTCCTTCTCTATGAACAGTATGCTTTGTCTGTATAGCGCGCAAGAAACAATACTTTTCACGGTATACTAATACATGTGACAATAATAAATCAAATCAAATTCCCTGATGCCATCAGACTTTTGAATGGATCTACCTTGCACTAAGTTGATCTTTCTCTACACCCTAGCTATGACTGTAACACTACATTCTGCACTCTCTCGTTTCCTTCTCGATGAACGGTATGCTTTGTCTGTATAGCGCGCGAGAAACAATATTTTTCACTGTATGCTAATACATGTGACAATAAAACATCAAATCAAATCAAAACACTGAGCGTCGGCTCATCTGTGACCCCCGAACTTTGTGCAGCTGACCCTCAGAGGAACAAGCATTGTCAACATATTGCCCATGGCACAAAGGCACATTGGTTAGCACTGCTCCCTCACAGCGCCAGGAACTCAGGTTCGATTCCCAGCTTGGGTCACTGTCTGTGTGGAGTTTGTGCGTTCTTCCCCGTGTCTGAGTGGGATTCCTCCGGGCGTTCCGGTTTCCTCCCACAGTCCGAGAGACGTGCTGGTGAGGGTGCATTGGCCAGGTTAAATTCTCCCTCAGTGTACCCGAACAGGCGCCGGAGTGTGGCAACTCGGGGATTTTCACAGCAACTTCATTGCAGTGTTAATTTCAGCCGACTTGTGACACTAATAAAAAAAATAAACTTAATAAAAGCAGTAAATTGCAATGAGCAAAGTTTGTCAGCTCCTGTCCGTCGCACGTTGAACTTTTCACGTGGGTTTGCCCAAGAAGGGAAGACAAGCGAGCAGGACAAGCTGCAGGAATGGCAAAAGGGCAGCAAGGTGGCACAGTGGGCAGCACTGCTGCCTCACAGCACCAGGGACCTGGGTTCAATTCCAGCCTCAGGTGACTGACTGTCTGTGCGGAGTCTGCACATTCTCCCCGTGTCTGCGTGGGTTTTCCTCCGGGTGCTCCGGTTTCCTCCCACGGTCCTTAATGCCACATTGGGCCAGGTGCAGTACCAGCAGCCGGCCACTACTCCAGTGGAGCTGCTGAGGCTGAAAGGCTCTTCCGATTGGCCAGTATAAGCTGGGAGTTGGATCTCATCCCTTAATGGGTCAGGAGCTATGATAGCTGCTCAAAGGGCCGAATGGCCTACACCTGCTCCTATTTTCTATGTTTCTAAGTTTCATTAGCTGCCTGATTGCTGCAGAATCCAGTCAAGCTTCCAGGAACGGCTTTCCAATCTGTGGGCAGGGCCAACAATGCTGTAAAATGGAACACAACTATAAAAGTGAGATGAGCCTCATTTGTCTGTGCAACTGCCATGTGTTCCTGTGCAATGATTATGCACTGGGGCATCTTTTATTTTCAATTCATTTGCTTTATCCAATTCCTTCCAATCCCCTCTACTCCCTCCTTCTAATCACAGAATCATTGAATCCCGACAGTGCAGGAACAGGCCATCCAGCCCATCGAGTCTGCAACAACTCTCCGACTGAGCATCCAACCCAGACCCTATCCCTGTAACCCCACGTATTCACTCCACTAATTCCCCCTAACATACACAACTTGGGGAACTGAGGGGCAATTCAGCATGGCCGATCCACCCAATCCGCACATCTTTGGAATGTGGGAGGAAACCAAAGCACCCGGAGGAAACCCACGCAGACACGGGCAGAACGTGCAAACTCCACGCAGACTGTGACGCAAGCCAGGAATCGAACCCAGGTCTTGGGCGCTGTGAGGCAGCAGTGCTAACCACTGTGCCACCGTGCCGCCCCAATGTCAAGCGGCCTGTTTAGTGTTTTCCCTTATTTAACTTTTCTGTACCAGTTTGGCACGACTGAGTGGCTTGCGAGGCCATTTCAGAGGGCAGTTAAGAGTAAACCACATTGCTTCCACTATCTTTTGAGGAAGAGTTCAAGTGCACGGTTTTGGAGTTCAGGTGCACAGTTCTCTAAAGCTGGAGTTACAGGTAGATAGGGCAGTGAAGAAGGCTTTTGGCATGCTGCCTTCATCAGTCAGGGCATTGTGTATAGAAGTTGGGAAGTTATGTTATATTTGGACAGGACGGTGGTGAGGCCGCTCCTGCAGTATGTGCTCACTTTTGGTCGCCTTGCTATAGGAAAGATGTAATTAAACTGGAGATAGTGCAGAAGAGATTTACAAGGATGTTGCCAGGACTCAAGAGACTGAGTTATAGAGAGAGATTGGACAGGCTCGGACTTTTTTCTTTGGAGCGTAGGAGACTGAGGGGTGATCTTATAGAGGTGCATAAGATCATGAGAGGCAGGGATAGGGTGAATGAACTCAGTCTTTTTCCCAGGGTTAGGGAATCAAGAACTAGAGAGCGTAGGTTTAAGTTAAGAGGGGAAAGAATTAATGGGAACCTGAGGAGCAGCTTTTTTACACAGAGGGTGGTACGTATGTGGAATGAGTTGCTGGAGAAAGTGGTTGAGGCAGGGACATTGACAACATTTAATAGGCATTTGGGCAGATATTTGGATAGGAAAGATTTAGAGGGATATGGGCCAAATGCAGGCAAATGGGGTCAGCTTAGATGGGTTTTTTGGTTGGCGTGGACCAGTTTGGGTCAAAGGGCCTGTCTCGGTGCTGTAGATTCTTTGATTCTATGAAGAGAGCTCCAAAGACTCTCTGTCCTCTGAGAGAAATAAATCTCTCCTCATCTCTGTTCAAAATGGATAGCCCCTGATTTTTAAACAGTGAGCCTCCAGTACTAGATTCTTTGCTCTCTCTCCCCCAATCTTACCTCAGTGAAAATGGGTGGGGGCCAGGATGGAGCGGGTCCTTGCATTAGAACTGGAGAAAGTTAGAGTTGTAACACATTTTTAAACGGAAACTTTGATTCTTTCCTCGTGCGCTTACTAGCTTTCCCTTCAATGCGTTAACGGTAGAGGGTTGGTAGGAGGAGAGGTACACAATACAATTAATGTTACCAGGGAGGCAGTGCTTGGTAGACTAACGGGACTGAAGGTGGACAAGTCCCCGGGCCCAGATGGAATGCATCCCAGGATACTGAAAGAAATGTCAGAGGTAATAGCGGATGCGTTAGTGGTTATTTATCAAAATTCGTTGGATTCTGGGGTAGTGCCGGCGGATTGGAAAACGGCTAATGTTACGCCGCTGTTTAAAAAAGGAAACAGACAAAAGGTGGGTAACTACAAGCCGGTTAGCTTAACGTCTGTAGTTGGGAAAATGCTGGAATCCATAATTCAAGAAGAAATAGCAGGCCATCTGGATAAGAATGGTTCGATTAAGCAGACGCAGCATGGATTCATGAGGGGAAAGTTGTGCTTGACGAACTTGTTGGATTTTTATGAAGATGTGACTAGTGCGGTTGACGGAGGGGAACCGGTGGATGCTGTGTTTTTGGATTTCCAAAAGGCGTTTGATAAGGTGCCTCACAAAAGGTTGCTGAAGAAGATTGGGTCACACGGAGTTGGGGGTAGGGTGTTAGCGTGGATTGGGGATTGGCTATCCGACAGGAAGCAGAGAGTCGGAATAAATGGGTGCTTTTCTGGTTGGCGGATGGTAACTAGTGGTGTGCCACAGGGATCGGTACTGGGGCCTCAACTATTTACCATTTATATAGACGATCTGGAGGAGGGGACTGAGTGTAGGGTAACAAAGTTTGCAGACGACACAAAGATAAGTGGAAAAGTGAATCGTGTGGAGGGCGTAGAGGCCTGCAGAGAGATTTGGACAGGCTGTGAGTGGGCGAGGATCTGGCAGATGGAGTATAACGTTAACAAATGCAAGGTTATTCACTTTGGAAGAAATAATGGCAACTTGGATTATTATCTAAATGGAAAGAAATTACAACATGCTGCTGTGCAGAGGGACCTGGGGGTCCTTGTGCATAAGACGCAAAAACCCAGTCTGCAGGTGCAACAGATGATCAAGAAGGCAAATGGGATGTTGGCCTATATCGCAAGGGGGATAGAATATAAAAGCAGAGACGTCTTGCTGCATCTGTACAGGGCATTGGTGAGGCCGCAGCTGGAATACTGTGTGCAGTATTGGTCCCCTTATTTGCGGAAGGACATATTGGCCTTGGAGGGAGTGCAGAGAAGGTTCACCAGGTTAATACCAGAGATGAGGGGTGTTGATTATGAGGAAAGACTGAGCAGATTGGGTTTGTATTCGTTGGAATTTAGAAGGCTGAGGGGGAATCTTATAGAGACCTATAAGATAATGAAGGGGCTGGATAGGGTAGAGATGGAGAGATTCTTTCCACTTAGAAAGGAAACTAGAACTAGAGGGCACAGCCTCAAAATAAAGGGGGGTCAGTTTCGGACAGAGTTGAGGAGGAACTTCTCTCAGAGGGTGGTGAATCTCTGGAATTCTCTGCCCACTGAAGTGGTGGAGGCTACCTCGCTGAATATGTTTAAATCACGGATAGATGGATTCCTGATCGGTAAGGGAATTAGGGGTTATGGGGATCAGGCGGGTAAGCGGAACTGATCCACTTCAGATCAGCCATGATCTTATTGAATGACGGGGCAGGCCCGAGGGGCTAGATGGCCTACTCCTGCTCCTATTTCTAATGTTCTTGTGTTCTTATGTTCTTAAACTATTCGTCGCAACCGCTCCGTGTGATAGCCAGTTCCACATTCTCACCACGCTGGGTAAAGAGTCTCCTCCTGAATTCCCCAGTGCGTTTATTAATGACAGCTAATATTGATGACCCCGAGTTTTGGGCGCTCCCACAGGACCTGTTCCTTCCTCGTTGATGTTACAAACTCCTGTAAAGAACATTTTGATGAGATTATCCCTCGTCATTGAAGTGGCATTTTCACAGGAGCCCACAGCCTCTGAGGCATTTAATTCACCAGGATTTTCTGATGCACATCCATCAAATTCAAAGACATGAATATTTTTTCTATGGGCAACGCGTTACTGTGTAAAAGCTGGGTGTGCATGCGCATCTGGATCTGTGTGTGCCTCTGGTTCTGGTTGTTAAGCTGTGTGTGAACTGGAGACCTCCCCATCAGAAGAATTTAAGAATGTATACTGGTGATAGAATCACCGATAAAAGTGGTGAGAGAGCCTGTAACCATGTTCCCTTTATCTTCTTTTAAAATTTCTCATAGAAACATATAAAATCCTGAGGGGAGTGGACAGGCTAGATGTGGGAAGACTGTTTCCGCTGTTGGGAAGTCCAAAACTCGAGGTCACAGTCTAAGAATGAGGGGTAAGCCATTCAGAAGTGAGGTGAGGAAGAACTTCTTCACTCAGAGAGTTGTGATCCTCTGGAATTCTCTCCCACAGAAAACTATTGGGGCCAATTCATTAGATATGTTCAAGAGGGAGCTGGGCGTGGCCCTTGTGGCTAAAGGGATCAAGGGGTATGGAGAGAAAGCAGGAGTGGGATACTGAAAGTGCATGATCAGCCATGATCATATTGAGTGGCGGTGCAGGCTCGAAGGGCTGAATGGCCTCCTCCTGCACCTATTTTCTATGTTTCTAAATAGAGAACTTACAGCATAGGGACCGGTCGTATCGCCTAGTTGGTCTAGGCTGGTGACTTCAAAACAGACTTGCATTTACGCAGTGTATTAAGACATTTCACAGCCTCTGCTGATGGAAGGAAAGGTTAAGGGGAGATTTGATAGTGGTCTTTCAACACCATGAGAGGCCTGGACAGAGGAGATAGGGAGAAACCCTCAGAATCTCTCTCTCTCACAATCTCTCTTCACAATCTCTCTCTCACAATCTCTCTTCACAATCTCTCTCTCACAATCTCTCTTCACAATCTCTCTCTCACAATCTCTCTTCACAATATCTCTCTCACAATCTCTCTTCACAATCTCTCTCTCACAATCTCTCTTCCCAATCTCTCTCTCACAATCTCTCTTCACAATATCTCTCTCACAATCTCTCTCTCACAATCTCTCCCTGACAATCTTTCTCTCACAATCTCTCTTCACAATCTCTCTCTCACAATCTCTCCCTGACAATCTCTCTCTCACAATCTCTCTCTCACAATCTCCCTCTCACAATCACTCTCTCACAATCTCCCTCTCACAATCTCCTTCTCACAATCACTCTCTCACAATCTCTCTCTCACAATCTCTCTCTCACAATCTCCCTCTCACAATCACTCTCTCACAATCACTCTCTCACAATCTCCCTCTCACAATCTCCCTCTCACAATCACTCTCTCACAATCACTCTCTCACAATCTCCCTCTCACAATCTCCCTCTCACAATCTCTCTCTCACAATCTCTCTCTCACAATCTCTGCCTCGCAATCTGGCTCAGGGACTGACCGTGAGGTTGCAGAGTTCCTTGAACATGACAATAGAGATGTTGCTGGAGGGGATGAGGCTTGTCCTTTACTCATAAAGGGTAGAAAGATGCCACCTCTTACTCGTCACACTCTTGTACCAGGAGCAGCTGGCATTGCTCTGCCGGTCCTCAGATCCACTTCCTATGCCTTGAGCAGAGCATGGAAGCCCGAGCAAGATGCCCACAGTTGGGCTCTTCTTTTCTTGCAGTGATTATTCTAAGTTGTCTAATAAGGTGGAGTAGCAGAACACTGACTCATTTTTGATGAGTTACCTCATGGGAAACGTTGAGCAGGTTGGGGTTTGTCCTCATTCGCTTTTAGGAGAAGGAGAGGTGATCTTACTGAAATGTATAAGATTCTGAGGGGTCTTGACAGGGTGAATATTCGGAGGATGTTTCCCCCTCATGGAGTGTAGAACGAAGGAGGACAGCTTAAAGAAATGGACTGGAATTTTCTGGCCATTCTCACTAGCAGGGTGTCTTCCAGTCCCGCTGACAATAACTCCACCCCCCCTCCCCCAGACCCCCCCCCCTCTCCCCACCCCCCCCCCCCCCCCCCCCCCCCCCCCCCACTCCCACCCCTGCTGTTGGTGTCCCGACAGCATAGTACGGCAAACCTCATTGACAACGACCAGCCAATGGCGGGCTACCTCCACCACCATAAAGCACTCCACGTGGGTCTGTGGAAAATCCAATCCATTTAAGATGGGTAAGTGGATGAATTTCTTCGCTCATATGGTCATTAGTCTTCAGAATGATCTTCCAAAGACAGTAGTGGAGGCTGCGGGTCATTGAACACATTCGAAGCTGAGTTTGACAAGTGGTTAGCACTGCTACCTCACAGCGCCAGTGACCCAGGTTCGATTCCCGGAATGGATCACTGACTGTGTGAAGTTTCCTCCGGGTGCTCCGGTTTCCTCCCACATACTGAAAGACGTGCTGGTTTGGTCATTGACCCGAACAGGTGCTGGAGTGTGGCGACTAAGGGAATTTCACAGTAACTTCATTGCAATGTAAGCCTTACTTGTGACTCATGAATAAATGTTACTTTTACTTTACTTTATGCTCAGCTTTTCACTCTGATAGCTGCAGGAGATATGAAGAGGACTCTTTGAAATTGTTTGGGAAATTCTGGGACATTTTGTCAAGACTTCACCAACATTCGAGTAACATTTGCCTCAGAAATTCTCTAATGTCACAAGACACAGGAGTAGGGAATTCAGCCCTTCAAATCTTCTGTCATCCAAAAAAATCGTGATTTTGGCCTTCACTGCAATTTCCTTCCTGTCCCCCATATAATGCGTGACTCCCTTGCCAATGAAAAATCTTAAAGTTTAAAGTTTATTTATTAGTGTCACCAGGAGGCTTGCATCAACAGTGCAATGAAGTTACTGTGAAAATTCCCTGGTCACCACACTCCGGTGCCTGTTCGGGTACACTGAGGGAGAATTTAGCACGGCCAAAGCACCTAACCAGCACATCTTTTGGACTGTGAGAGGAAGCCGGAGAACCCGGAGGAAACCCACGCAGACACGGGGAGAATGTGCAAAGTCCACACAGTGACCCAATCTGGGAATTGAACCCTGGTCCCTTAAAAACTGAATGTTACCAACTGAGATGCAGCTGACATGCGTGGCATAGGATCTATGACTAATAACTCTTATTTCTTTCTGACAAGACTAGAATACACTGCGCTGAAGTAGCAAATTACATGGCTCCATTTCGCAATGCTGGTCTCGACTCCATTGTTCCTGGCTTTTGTCCTCTGGGCAGTGAACTGCAGTCAGTTTTCAACTGCGTCAATCAATCTGACTGTAATGGCTATTGACCCTTCAGCATCTGAGAGTTAGAATTTCAAAGCCGCTGATGAGATGGTATTAGGGCTTCATGTTGAAAATCTATAGCGGTCATTACCAATCTGGATTTAGAGGAAAAAAAAGACAATTTTTCCCTTTTGCTTTGAGCTGTCAGATGCTGTAAAACTTCGGCGAGACCACAACTAATTTTTTTCTTTATTCATTTTTACAGGAGATGGGTTTCGCTGGCTAAGTCAGCATTTATTGCCCGTCCCTCCATTTCAGAGGGCATTTGAGAGTCAACCACATTGCTGTGGATCTGGAGTCACATATAGACCATGTTTCTTCAGAAGGAACTCTTCAATATGCAGCTAATGAAAATACAACAAAACTTACTCCAACTTATAAATCAAAGAGAGGGTTTAATAAAGAAACATCATTACTCCAAACTTGGGGCCTCACCCTGGGCCACTTCAAGCTCCCCACAATTCTTCATAGTTCCTTATTTATCAGCTGACTATTACACCACTCTGTAATTGGTTCCATGGTTTACTGGGTCAGCTGACCTTTACATCTTGTTCCCATTGGTCACATTACAAAGAACAAAGAAAATTACAGCACAGGAACAGGCCCTTCGGCCCTCGCAAGCCTGCACCGACCATGCTTCCCGACTTAACTAAAGCCCCCTATATCCAATACAAGGTTGTCACCGGTTACATTCGAACAGACCAGACCAGGAAAGGTCGGCAGATTTCCTTACCTCAAGGACATTCGTGAGCCAGATGGGTTTTTACAACAATTGACAGTGGTTTCATGGTCATCTGTAGACTTTTTAATTCCAAATTTTTTATTCAATTCAAATTTCACCATCTGCCGTGAGAGGATTTGAACCCAGCTCCAGACAGCGTTACTTTGGGTCTCTGAATTACTAACCCAGTGACAATACCACTGCACCACCACCTCCCCATGAATGGGGTTGACTCTTCACTGCTCTCTCAAATGGCCAAGCAAGCTGCTCAGTTCAAGGGCAATTAGGAATGGGCAACAAATTCTGGCATCGCCAGTGACACACTTATCCCAGGAAGGAATAATGAAAAATAATCAAATTTAAATACCCCCCCCCCCCGGCTGACCCCAAACCCCTCCAGCCCACCCCAGCCCTCCCCACAATCGCTGGCCTCCTTCCTTCCCTCACCGATCCCTATTCAAAAGTTAAAGTTTATTTATTAGTCACAAGTAAGGCTTACATTAACACTGCAATGAAGTTACTGTGAAATTCCCCGAGTCGCCACGGTCTGGCGCCTGTTCGGGTCAATGTACCTAACCAGCACGTCTTTCAGACTGTGGGAGGAAACCGGAGCACCCGGAAGAAACCCACGCAGACACGGGGGAGAACGTGCAGACTCCACACAGACGGTGACCCAAGCTGGGAATCAAACCCGGGTCCCTGGCTGCTGTGAAGCAGCAGTGCTGACCACGGTGTCACCGTGCCACCCAAAGTGGCGGTGGGACCCTCCGCCCCCACCGCTCGCCCCCTAGGCCCTGCCCCTCATCAGCCCCCCTCGCCAAGCCCTTCGCCCCACATGCCCTGCCCCCCTTGACACTGCCCTGTGACCGATTGGTGCCCCTTGGACATTGGCACTTTGCTCCTTGGGCAGTGCCAGGAGGGGGAGATGGGGTGGAGTGCGGGGGGGGGGGGGGGGGGAGTGGTGTGGATGTGAATTGGGGTGATTGGGAATTTGTGTGAATGGAGACAGAAGCTTCAGAGTTTAGGGTGGCATCCCACTTACTGAGAGTAGAATATTATCCTGATAACTCGTCTCATTAGTGCTTTTGTGATGGCGTGCATTAATTCATTTCCAGTATGTTTAATTCATTTTGAAAAGACATGGGTTTGAAGCAGCATTTGAGTTGGTGCCAGAATATCATTGTGTAATCAGAATTAACCAGGTGGTACCAGAGAAAAGTCTGGCAGCAGGTGGTTCAATTTAAAATAATAAAGGTTTTTTTTCCCCTTAAAAACACGTGCTTCAAATCAACCTGGAAATCCAAATGCTTTTTGAATTTGTGTTTGGGTTGCTTTCCGAATCGCATCAGTGAATTCACATTGTACTGCTGTTGGTCTGAAATTGTCTCTCTTGTCTTTCGTCCAGATTTCGTAGCGTCTCATCAATTCTACTCAAAGAACATATTCTGAACCTGACTTTTAATGGAATACCTTTGTAAAGTCTACCCTTAAAGGCATAAGGGACAACCTGCATTTATCTAGCACCTTGCATGACCTCAGGGCCTTCCACAGCCAACTGCCTACTTCTGAAGTGTTGTTGCTGCTGTAAAAAGCGGGGCAATATAGCTCCGCTATATGCAAATCCACTGTCAGTAGGAATATTGTACCCTTAAATAGGCTTATAAAATCCACATGCAGTCTCTTCTGTGGCTGTTATATATTTAAGTACTTGCATGATTGCTTGAAGAACCAGTCAGAGGATTTGATGGTGGTGTCATCAGGGTGTTGCACAGGTGACTATTTTGCTTTCAGTGAGTTCCCTACACAGGTCAGAGCTCTTAGATTCAAGGTAACACATGACAGGTTTATTCTACGTGTGCCAACCTCATCCTTCCTTTTTATTTAAATCCCACAACCCCTAACATAGTTCGGACATTAAAATGACGCACAGCAGGATCCCGCAAGCAGCAATGAGATAAATGAACAGATAGTAGGTATGATTCCAGGGATTATAAATTTGCCAGTACGTTGCTTTTCTTTGGAATAGTGCCATGGAATCCGTTATGCCCACCTGAAAGTATAGCCATGGGGCAAGTTGGTTTATTATAATGTTGGAAAGATAAGATAATAAACCATTTTTTAACCAACGCCTCTACTTTCTCAGAAGACTAAGGAAATTCGGCATGTCAGCTACAACTCTCACCAGGTGCACCATAGAAAGCATTCTTTATGGTTGTATCATAGCTTGGTATGGCTCCTGCTCTGCCCAAGACCACAAGAAACTACATGAGGTCATGATCGGTAAGGGAATTAGGGGTTATAGGGATCAGGCGGGTAAGTGGAACTGATCCACTTCAGGTCAGCCATGATCTTATTGAATGGCGGGGCAGGCTCGAGGGGCTAGATGGCCTACTCCTGCTCCTATTTCTTATGTTCTTATGTTCTTATGAATGTAACCCAATCCATCACGCAAACCAGCCTCCCATCTATTGACTCTGTCTACACTTCCCGCTGCCTCGGCAAAGCAGCCAGCATAATTAAGAACCCCACGCACCCCGGACATTCTCTCTTCCACCTTCTTCCGTCGGGAAAAAAATACAAAAATCTGAGGTCACTTTCCAACCGACTCAAGAACAGCTGCTTCCCTGCTGCCATCAGTCTTTTGATTGGACCTACCTCGTATGAAGTTGATCTTTCTCTACACCCTAGCTATGACTGTAACACTACATTCTGCACTCTCTACTTTCCTTCTCTGTGAACGGTATGCTTTGTTTGTGTAGGCACAAGAAATTATACTTTACACTGTATACTAATACATGTGACAATAATAAATCAAATCAAATCAAAAGATATTAAAGCTTATGTTTCTCCATAGTGATTACATGTAGTGGAAATGAGCCCATCTTGAGTTTAGGGGAACAGCCAATGGCATGCACTTGCTACCCTCATTCACGCCCTCTTTGCTTTTACTTCTTCTTGAGAAGGGGCCTGTTTTGCCCTGAAAATTGCATTGTGTCATTTTGTCGACTTGAGGCCAGCCTACACTCATGTACCAGCGCATAGAGTCTGCTCGGAAGAGAATAATAACAAATAATTTTAAAAGCATCCACATTTAAAAGTGCATGAGGTTCCAATTCTAAATATCTCTGGCTGAATGTAGAACTGTTTCTGCCTCAGAAGCTTTGCAGGGTCGCTGTGGTTTTGAGACTCAGGCCCTCATTTCATTCTCCCAGACAGGCCTGCCCCGAAGCGGGTGGCCAGTTTGAGGCCTCCAAATTGGGCTAGCATGGCCAATCAAGCAAGGGGGAAGAGAGGGCAAAGCGTGCCTGATCCTGGAGCAAGCAGAGGTGTGGGAGCGGTGAGTGCAGGATGGGCAACGACCCTGATTATTTTTGTATTCCACGTATGCCCAGCGGCAGTTACATTTAGACCAACCCTCCCGATTCAGTATTGAGGGAGGGCCGCAGTGTGGTGAGTTTCAGTTCATACAATTATTGAATATCTACTGCGCAGAAGGATTTGATTTGATTTTGATTTGATTTATTATTGTCACATGTATTATCATACAGTGAAAAGTATTGTTTCTTGCGCGCTATACAGACAAAGCATACTGTTCATAGAGAAAGAAAGGAGAGAATGCAGAATGTAGTGTTATAGTCATAGCTAGGGTGTAGAGAAAGATCAAGTTAATGCAAGGTAAGTCCATTCAAAAGTCTGACAGCAGCAGGGAAGAAGCTGTTCTTGAGTCGGTTGGTATGTGACCTCAGACTTTTGTATCTTTTTCCCGACGGAAGAAGGTGGGAGAGAGAATGTCCGGGGTGCGTGGGATCCTTAATTATGTTGGCTGCTTTGCCGAGGCAGTGGGAAGTTTAGACAGTGTCAATGGGTGAGAGGCTGGTTTGCGTGATGGATTGGGCTACATTCATGATCTTTTGTAGTTCCTTGCGGTCTTGGGCAGAGCAGGAGCCATACCAAGCTGTGATACAACCAGAAAGAATGCTTTCTATGCTGCATCTGAGGTCAGATGAGGCATCTATGGTGCATGGAGGCCATTTGACCCATCAAGTCTACACCAACAACAATCCTACCCAGGCTCTATTCCTGTAACACTACGTATTTGCCCTGCTAGTCCCCTAGACACCAAGGGACAATTTAGCATGGCCAATCCACCTGACCTGCAAGTCTTTGGACACTAAGGAGCAATTTAGCATGGCCAATCCACTTTAACCTGCACATCTTTGTGGGAGGAAATCAGAGCACCCAGAGGAAACCCATGCAGACACGGGGAGAATGTGCAGACACCACATTGACAGTCACCCAATCCCAGAATTGAACCTGGGTCATTGGCGCTGTAAGGCAGCAGTGCTAACCACTGTGCCACCGTGCTGTGTGTTGGATGTGTTGAATTGAGGTCAACCCTCTCAGGTGTGCAAAACAAACCTCCTCCCCACTCCCCGATCCCCCGAGCACAAGTTGAAGGCAGGTAGCGGAGATCTCCCTGATGCCATCACCAATATGCCAGACATTGATTGCATTTCAATAGCTTTTCAGTGGCTGTGGTGTGTTGTGAGGTAGTCTGGAGTCACATATAGGTCAGGCCGGGTAAGGATGGCAGACTTCCTTCCCTAAAGGGGCATCAGTGAACCAGATGGGTTTTTGTGTCAACAGGTACATGGTCACCATTACTGAGGCTAGCTTTAAATTCCAGGTTTTTAAAAAAAAAAAATTAATTGAATTTAAATTCAACTAATTGCCACAATGTGATTTGAATCCTCTGGCTCACGACAGAATCCTATCGATTTCCTACAGTGCAGAAGGAGGCCATTCAGCCCATCGGGTCTGCACCAGCCCTCTGGCAGAGACTCCACTGACATTAGCACAGCATGCTGACCCAGTGGTTAGCACTGCTGCCTCATAGCGCCAGGGACCCGGGTCCGATTCCCGGCTTGGGTCACTGTCTGTGCGGAGTCTGCGCATTCTCCCTGTTTCTGGATAGGTTTCCTCCCGCAGTCCAAAAGACGTGCTGGTTAGGTGCATTGATCATGCTAAATTATCCCTCAGTGTACCCGAACAGGCGCCGGAGTGTGGCGACTAGGGGATTTTCACAGTAACTTCATCGCGGTGTTAATGAAAGCCTACTTGTGACACTAATAAATAAACTTTAAAAACTTAATAACATTACCACCATGTCTCCTCACTTCTTGCTTCAATATATCGAACTCGCCAACTCAAAATACAAAATCGGCAGCCTACATCTTCAGAGAACACAGTTGCTGCATCCCAGTACATCCATAATACATTTCACACTAAATTACATTTGCTGGAAGATTAATGCTTGGTGGTTGAAGGATTCTGTCCACATTTCAATTGGGAATGATGTGAAGCCTTTTGAGTCTCTCAGAGCTTTATTCACACAAGAAGCTGATTAAAAGGAAAAATAACTTGAAAAGTAAATCTGGCCATGTCCGCAGATGTCCTCTCCTGTTTGCCCAGTGCTTGGGGAAACTCAAAAGTTCGGATTTTCAACGCGCTGTTTGATTTGGAAGTAAATTTAGTCAGAAAGCAAACAGGTCAGGTTACTGGCGACTGCCTTTAAACCTGTCGCTAAACCGTGATGCATTAATATCGGAATACCACGGCACAGTGGTACAGTGGTTAGCACTGCTGCCTCACAGCGCCAGGGACCCGGGTTCGATTCCAGCCTCGGGTCACTGTCTGTGTGGAGTCTGCATTGCACGCTCTTCTCGGTAGGCGTGGGTTTCCTCCGGGTGCTCCGGTTTCCTACCACAGTCCAAAGATGTGCAGGTTAGGTTGATTGGCCATGCTAAATTGCTCCGAATGTCAGGGGGATTAGCAGGGTAAATGAGGATTACAGGAATAGGGCCTGGGTGGGATTGTGGTCGGTGCAGACTCGGTGGGCCAAATGGCCTCCTTTTGCACTCAGGGATTCTATGATTCTAGTCTATGATTCTAACTGTGGAGTCTCTCAAGGATCTGTCCCTGACTCCTCCTGGTTCTTGACTATTGTTTGCCCCTGTCAAGATCATCAGAGTAAGAAGTCTCACAACACCAGGTTAAAGTCCAACAGGTTTATTTGGTAGCAAATACCATAAGCTTTCAGAGCACTGCTCCTTCGTCAGATGGAGTGGAAATCTGCTCTCAAACAGTGCAAACAGTGCACTGTTTGAGAGCAGATATCCACTCCATCTGACGAAGGAGCAGTGCTCCGAATGCTTATGGTATTTGCTACCAAATAAACCTGTTGGACTTTAACCTGGTGTTGTGAGACTTCTTACTGTGTTCACCCCAGTCCAACGCCGACATCTCCACATCAAGATCATCAGAAACAGATTTGATTTGATTTGATTTATTATTGTCACGTATCAGCATACAGTGAAAAGTATTGTTTCTTGTGCACTATACAGACAAAGCATACCGTTCATAGAGAAGGAAACAAGAGAGTGCAGAATGTAGTGTTACAGTCATAGCTAGGGTGTGGACAAAGATCAACTTAATGCAAGGTAAGTCCATTCAAAAGTCTGACAGCAGCAAGGAAGAAGCTGTTCTTGAGTCGGTTGGTACGTGACCTCAGACTTTTGTATCTTTTTCCCGACAGAAGAAGGTGGAAGAGAAAATGTCCGGGGTGCGTGGGATCCTTGATTATGCTGGCTGCTTTTCCGAGGTAGCGGGAAGTGTAGACAGTCAATAGATGGGAGGCTGGTTTGAGTGATAGACTGTGTTTCATTTACAATCATTTGTAATTCCTTGCGATCTTGGGCAGAGCAGGAGCCATACCAAGCTGTGATACGACCAGAAAGAATGCTTTCTATGGTGCATCTGTAAAAGTTGCTGAGAGTCATAGCAGACATGCCGTATTTCCTTAGCCTCCTGAGAAAATAGAGGCATTGGTGGGCTTTGTTAACTATAGCGTCGGTGTAGAGGGACCAGGACAGGTTGTAGGTGATCTGGACAGCTAAAAACTTGAAACTCTCAACCATGGCATCAGGTTGTACATGTCTGCTGACAACACTCAGTGCTACCTCACTGCCATCTCCTCCGATATCTCTCAATTGCCACATTCTGGCATCCAGTACTGCAGAAATCCCACCAACTAAATATTAGGAAGTCATTGCCTTTGCGTAATAGATTGAGAGTGCCTCAATGTGGCTTGAATCAATAAAGGCTGTGTTCCCTAATAAAGAATAATATATAGACAACAAGGACAGACTAGAATACAATGCAACTGCTCAACTCGACTCCCCTGACTCCAACTGTGAGTCCCTATTCGACCCGAGGTGCTGATTGGCTCAGCTTCTGGCTGGAACAATCCATAGGATCCTCATCGATCATGTGGCCCTTGGGAAAAACCTCCCCCCACCCCATTTAAAGGGTCACTCTATTAGACTTTTGTTCGCTCCACAAAGTTCATTCCTTGGTCACTCAGTGCCCTAGCTCTCCCTAGCAGCTGTCTGGGCCACTCCAGAGTGTTCAGGTGTGTTGAGGTTGTGCTTGACCTGAGATTCTGACCAAAAGACTAAGCCTCTGTAATAACAACCTGCGTCAATTCACATGTTACTTAAACCATCCTCCTTTCATTCTTTCATGGGATGTGTGTGACATTTTGTTGCCCATCCCTCTTTACCCTTGAACTGAGTGGTTTGCTGGGCCATGTTTCAGAGGGTAGTTAAGAGTCAACCACATTGCTGTGAGTTACATATAGACCTGGTAAGAAAGGCCGATTTCCTTCCCTGTTCCAGAAGGATTATTATAATGGTTGATGATAGTTCCATGCTCGGCACAGTGGCACAGTGGCTCTGTTGCCTCACAGCATCAGGGACCTGGGTTTGATTCCTGGCTTGGGTCACTGTCTGTCCGGAGTCTGCACATTCTCCCCATGTCTGCATGGGTTTCCTCCCTGTGGTCCGGTTTCCTCCCACAGTCCAAGAGATGTGCTGGTTGGATGCATTGGCCATGCTAAATTCTCCCTTGGTGTGCCCGAACAGGCACTGGAGTGTAGCGACTTGGGGATTTTCACAATAACTTCATTGCAGTGTTAATGTAAGCCTACTTGTGACGAATAAATAAACTTTAAATCATTACTGTGACAAGGATGTGCATATTTCACAAATTTCTCCTTTATTTTTACTTATCTTAACTTCAGCTAAACCCTTTCTGGTCATGTGGAATAAGCCCAGACCCAAAGAATTTGCTGCACATCCACCATCTTACTTGGATGGAAGGATGTTGACTGCTTGCAGGGATGAGGTGGGCTTGATGTCGAGTAAATAGGCTGCTGTGTTTCCAATCCCTGCTCAAGGGCAATAAGGGACGGGCAATGAATGAATTCTGGCCTAGCCAGCAACGCAAACATTTTATTACAATCCGTCAATGGTCTCGAATTTCTTTTGCTGTTTTGCATTGCACAGGTGCAGCAGGTTTGACTTCTGGGTGCGCTATCATAATGAAGGTGTCAACTGTGGCTCAACCTGTCAGGACCTTACCTCCGATTGAGAAGGCTATGCATTCAAATCGTCACTCCAGGAATCTGAGCGCAAACACCAGGCTAACGCTGAGTGACTGTGGATTTGGAGGTGCTTTCTTTCGTTACATGAAATATTGAAGCTAGGATATAGATAGGCTGGAAAATTGGGCGGAGAGGTGGCAGATGGAATTTAATCCGGATGAATGCGAAGTGATGCATTTTGGAAGAAATAATGTCGGGAGGAGTTATACAATAAATGGCAGAGTCATCAGGAGTATAGAAACACAGAGGGACCTAGGTGTGCAAGTCCACAAATCCTTGAAGGTGGTAACGCAGGTGGAGAAGGTGGTGAAGAAGGCATATGGTATGCTTGCCTTTATAGGACGGGGTATAGAGTATAAAAGCTGGAGTCTGATGATGCAGCTGTATAGAACGCTGGTTAGGCCACATTTGGAGTACTGCGTCCAGTTCTGGTCGCCGCACTACCAGAAGGACGTGGAGGCATTGGAGAGAGTGCAGAGAAGGTTTACCAGGATGTTGCCTGGTATGGAAGGTCTTAGCTATGAGGAGAGATTGGGTAGACTGGGGTTGTTCTCCTTGGAAAGACGGAGAATGAGGGGAGATCTAATAGAGGTATACAAGATTATGAAGGGTATAGATAGGGTGAACAGTGGGAAGCTTTTTCCCAGGTCGGAGGTGACGATCACGAGGGGTCACGGGCTCAAGCTGAGAGGGGCGAAGTATAACTCAGACATCAGAGGGACGTTTTTTACACAGAGAATGGTGGGGGCCTGGAATGCGCTGCCAAGTAGGGTGGTGGAGGCAGGCACGCTGACATCGTTTAAGACTTACCTGGATAGTCACATGAGCAGCCTGGGAATGGAGGGATACAAACGATTGGTCTAGTTGGACCAAGGAGCGGCACAGGCTTGGAGGGCCGTACTGTTCTTTGTTCTTTGTTCTTTGTTCTTTGTTTGCTGATGACACCACCGTAGTGGGTCGGATCACAAATAATAGCGAGACAGAGTACAGGAATGAGATAGAGAATCTGGTGAACTGGTGCAGCAACAATAATCTCTTCCTCAATGTCAACAAAATGAAGGAGATTGTCATCGACTTCAGGAAGCGTAAAGGAGAACATGCCCCTGTCTGCATCAATGGGGACGAAGGGGAAAGCGTCGCGAGCTTCAGGTTTTTAGGTGTTCAGATCACCAACGGCTTGTCCTGGTCCCCCATGCCGACACTATAGTTAAGAAAGCCCACCAACGCCTCTAATTTCTCAGAAGACTAAGGAAATTTGGCATGTCAGCTACGACTCTCACCAACCTTTACAGTGCACCATAAAAAGCATTCTGTCTGGTTGTATCACAGTTTGGTGTGGCTCCTGCTCTGCCCAAGGAACTACAAAAGAGCGCGAATGTAGTCCAATCCATCGCGCAAACCAGCCTCCCATCCATTGACTCTGTCTACACTTCCCACTGCCTTTGAAAAGCTGCCAGCGTAATCAAGGACCCCACGCACCCCGGAAATACTCTCTCCCACCTTCTTCCGTCACGAAAAAGATACAAAAGTCTGAGGTCACGTACCAACCAACTCAAGAACAGCTTCTTCCGCTGCCAGCAGACTTTTGAATGGACCGACCTTGCATTAAGTTGATCTTTATCTACACCCTAGCTATGACCGTAACACTACATTCTGCACACCCTCGTTTCCTTCTCTATGAACAGTATGCTTTATCTGTATAGCACACAAGAAACAATACTTTTCACTGTCTGTTAATACATGTGACAATAATAAATCAAATCAAATCAATGGTTTGTGCCCTGGTGGTCAACTCGTGGTTAAGCATCACCTGGTCCGGCTCAGCAGCTCATCCCTGGCATGGCGGCCTATGCTTCAATTGATGCAGAGGAATCTCTGCCAGCCTCTTTCAATGCCCCTCCATTCAGCCTCCAGAGCTCACGACCTTCAGCGACAGTATCCCAGCTGCCAGTGTCAATGTCTGCCATCTTCACATCTCACTTGCAGTTGGCCTTGGAGTTGATGTGTGGAATCCCTGGAAGTCATGACCAGTTCACCCTATGGAAGATCTTTGGGTAGATGGCCGTCATCCGCGCAATGATCTAGGGCAATCCAGCTCAGAGGTTTAGTAATGGATGTAGGCTGATGTGACGATGACCTCTAACCTTACTCTGTCAAGGGTGACATGGTGGCGCAGTGATTACCACGGCTATCTCACAGCACCAGGGACCCGGGTTCAATTCCTGGCTTGGGTCTGTGTGGGTTTCCTCCGGGTGCTCCGGTTTCCTCCCACAATCCAAAGATGTGGGGGTTCGGTGGATTGGCCAAGCTAAATTGCCCCTTAGTGTAAGGGGGACTCATTAGGGTAAATACATGGGTTATGGGGATAGGGCTTGGGTGGGATTGTGGTCGGTGCAGACTCGATGGGCCGAATGGTCTCCTTCTGCACTCTATGATTCTTTGATGTTCCGGTTAGGTGCATTGACCGTGCTAAATTCTCCCTCAGTGTACCCAAACAGGCGCCGGAATGTGGCAACTAGGGAATTTTCACAGTAACTTCATGGCAGTGTTAACATAATGTAAGCCTACCTTGTTTAAAGTTAAGCAATTGTACAATAACAATAGAAATACAAATTGCATTCATACGGTGACCACAACATCCCGAGTGCTTCAGAATGAGATTGTTGTGCAGTGGTGGCAGGGAACGGAATAAAATGAAGATGCAATCACAGAAGTTGGTTCTGCAACTTGTCATGGAGGCCGTTCGGAAGAATTGCAGAGGAACACGGAAACAGGAGCAGTCCATTCAGCCCTTCAAGCCTGTTCTATCATTCAATTAGATCATGGCCTACCTGTAACCTCATTCCAGCTACCTGTCTTTGGTTTAATGACCCTTGCATTGAAGTAGCGCACTCAACAAAATGGGGACAAATATTTGAGACAACACCGTGATATCAAAAATACACCTCGTACGTATGACTTAAAAGGCAATCGAAGAAGTTTGAACTTCTGGAAATTGGGTCAAATTGAACCCTCGTTGTGACATCCAGGAAAGGCACATAATTAGCAGCTGAGCTTCCCAGTTCACATTATCTGCTGCTAAACCCCCTGAACATCTTCAAAATCATCCTTCATGAGCTTCAACGCTTAGCTGTTCACTTCATTTGATGCGTGACGCAGGAAGAAAAGTCATTTGTTTAATGTTGTCTGACAGAATCCATCCTGTGTGCACTACACTGCGGGTGTCAAAACCAGCATTACAGAGGCTTTCCCAGCGAACAGCCACAAACACCCGTGGACGTCTCAGTTCCAACACACTGATGAGGTCTTCATCGAATAGCATCATAGAATTGCTACAGTGCAGAAGGAGGCCATTCGGCCCATCGAGTCTGCACTGACCACAATCTCACCCAAGCCCTATCCCCATAACCCCATGCAGTTACCCTGCTAATCCCCCTGACACTAAGGGGCAATTTAGCATGGCCAATCCACAGAACCTGCACATCTTTGGACTATGGGAGGAAACCAGAGCACTCGGAGGAAACCCACGCAGTCACGGGGAGAATGTGCAAACTCCACACAGACAGTGACCCAAGCCGGTAATTGAACCCAGGTCCCTGGCGCTGTGAGGCAGCAGTGCTAACCACCATGCCACCGTGCCACGGTGCCACCCTGAAGCCCTCAGTCTTCAGCTTGAGCTTGGCAGCCAAGTCCGTCTTCCATTCATACAACTCAATGTCTGGGTAAAAAGTCAGGACCAAACCCATCCTTATTCCCAGGGGGAGCTGCTCGACTATGTTACTACAGGTGGCTTCTTCATGGAGGTCTGTGGGCCCAGTATCCAGTTAAGGAGGGTGCGTGGGTTTCTTATACCACGGGAAGCCTCTGAGATGCCACCAGGAAAGCTGGTTGGTGCTGAGGAATTCAGATCCCAGGAGTCTGACAAGGTAAGGAAAATGAATAAGAAATCACTGTGCCAATCAGGGTCAGAGGCAAGATCCCGTTCTTGTCCAGGGTTGGTCCACTGTTTGCAAAACGCCCACAGCATGGGAAAAAAGGCTTTTTCATAGAATAGAATCCTACATTGCAGAAGAGGCCATTCGGCCCATTGAGTCTGCACCGACTATCTAACAGAGTATCTTACCCAGGCCGTCTCTCCTGTCCCATCCCCATAATCCCATACATTTCCCATGGCTAATCCATCAAACCAGGCATCTTGGGACACTAAGGGGCAATTTAGTCTGGCCAATGCACCTAACCAGCACATCTTATGGACTGTGGGAGGAAACAGGAGCACCTAGATGAAATCCACGCAAACATGGGGAGAACGTGTGAACTCCACACAGACAGTGACCCAAATCGGGAATCGAACCTTGGAGCTGTGAGACAGCAGTGCTAACCACTGTGCCACCGTGCCGCTCTGAGGTGCTGTTTCTTGAGCTGGCACTGAGATTCATTGGAATAGTATTGCAGGCCAAGGACGGTGAGATCAGAATGGGAGCAAAGTGGAGAATTGAAGTGACAGGGGACTAGGAAACTCATGGTCATATTTGAAGACTGAACAGAGGTGCCCAACAAAGCGATTCCCCAGTCTAACATTGGTCTCCTCAATGTAGAGGAGACCTCATTTTGAGCAGTGAATGCAGATACTGGCTTGAAATAAGTCCAGCTAACTGGCTGCTTCTTTTGGATAGTGTACTTGGGATTTGGGTGGTGCCATATGAAATGGTTGTGGGAGGGGGAAATACATCAGGGTGTCAGAGAGGGAATGGTCCCTTCAAAATGCTGAAAGCGGAAGGATGTGGCAAATGGGATTGTTGGTTGTATCATGCTCGATGTGGCAGATGATCTGTTGAATAGTACTGAAGAACTATGCGTTCTCCCCGTGTCTGCATGGGTTTCCTCCGCGCGCTCCAATTTCCTCCCACAGTCCAAAAGACATGCTGATTAGATGCATTGGCCATGCTAAATTCTCCCTCAGTGTACCCAAACAGGCGCCAGATTGTGACGCCTAGGGGATTTTCACAGTAACTTCATTGCAGTGTTAGTGTAAGCCTACTTGTGACAAATAAATAAACTTAAGACTTGTGCTCCAGAACTTGCCACGCCCTTAGCCAAGCTACTATATATTAAGTTGATCTTTCTCTGCACCCGAGCTATGACTGTAACACTACATTCTGCACGCCCTCCTTTCCTTCTCCCCTGTGTACTCTATGAACAGTATGTTTTCCATGTATAGTGCACAAGAAACAGTATTTTTCACTATATCCCAATACATGTGTCAATAATAAGTCAAATCAAATCAAACCAAGCTGTTCCAGTACAGCGACAACACTGGCATCTACTTGGCAATGTAGGAAATTGCTCAGGTGTGTCCTGTACACAGAAAGCACGACAAATCCAATCGAGCTAATTACCGCCCCATCAGTCTACCCTTGATCATCAGTAAAGTGATGAAAGGGGTCATGAGCAGAGCTATGAAGTCAATATGGGACGGAACCCACACCTTTGACTTGATTGGTAACACAAGTGTGCTCACCAACACCCACAAAATTGAAAACCCATCATCACAATGTCAGAAGGAGGCCAAAGCTGAACAGAGATGAACAGAAGACAACGCTGATACCTTAATGTTTATTAATACCACTTGTGCGTGACATCCAGAAACACTTCTTCAAAGGCAGCGGAAACCTGAGCACTTTCCCCCGAAAACATGTTGGGCCTCAAGAGTGGGAGTTGGGGGTCAATGGAAATGATAGTTTGTTGTTCAGCAAAGAAGTTGGAACAGTTAAGTTATGAAGAGAGGTCGTGTAGGCTTGGGTTGTTTTCGTTGGTGCAGAGGAGACTGAGGAGTGACCTGATTGAGGTGTTCAAGATTATGAGAGACTTGGACAGAGTGGATAAGCAGCAGCTGTTCCTCTTAGTTGAAGGGTCAGTCATGAGGGGACATAGGTTCAATGTTTAGAGGGGATGTGAGGAAAAACTTTTTTACCCAGAGGGTGGTGATGGTCTGGAATGTGCTGCCTGGGAGGGTGGTCGAGGCGGGTTGCCTCAAATGCTTTAAAAAGTACTTGGATGAGCGACTGGCACATCATAACATTCAGGGCTATGGGCCAAGTGCTGGCAGATGAGGTTAGGTGGGAGTTCGGGTGTTTCTAATGTGTTGGTGCAGACTCGATGGGCCGAAGGGCCTCTTCTATGATTCCGAGATATGGGACCAAGGTGTGTAAATTGAGTTAAGGTGCAGATTGGATCCATATTCTAATTGAATGATGGTACAGGCTTGAGGGGCTGAATGGCCCATCCAAGAAGTTATGATTAGATGCCTCCATGCTTTGAAAGCCTGGAGACCATCAGAGAAAGTGAGGAAAACTCAAGATAATGCCTCATAGTGCCAGGGACCTGGGTTAAATTCCAGCCTTGGTCACTCTCTATGTGGAGTTTGCATGTACTCCCCATGTCTGCATGGGTTTTCTCGCGTGCTCCAGTTTCCTCCCATGCTCCAAAGATGTGCAGGTTAGGTTGAGTGGACATGCTAAATTGCCTCCTAGTATTCCAAAATATTTTGGTTAGTTGGATTAGCGAGTAGATATGTGGGGTTAGGGGTAAGCCTGGGTGAGAATCGGTGCAGACGTGACGGGACGTATGGCCTCCTTCTGCACTGTAGGTATTCTATGATAATAGCCTTGAGCTCCTGTGGATGTGTCAGAGTAAGAATAGGTTGGGGTCTTATTTGCAATTTAAGTTTATTTATTAGTGTCGCAAGTAGGCTTACATTAACATTGCGATGAAGTTACTGTGAAAATCCCCTGGTCGCCACACTCTGGCGCCTGTCCGGGTACACTGAGGGAGAATTTAGCATGGTCAGTGCACCTCACCAGTGGGAGGAAACTGGAGCACCCGGAGGAAACCCACGCAGACACGGGGAGAACGTGCAGACTCCACACAGACAGTCGGGAATTGAACCCGGGTCTCTGGCATTATGAGGCAGCAATGCTAACCACTGTGATTAGTAAACATAGACAGGGGAGACTTCTGCTGTACACTCTGCGGAGATGGCAAAGTCTTTTCTTTAATATAAATGTCTTTACGATTTTGTTGAAATTAACACACACAGGAAATCATTGCTGTGGGATTGTGCAAAGAGAAGCAATGAGTGCCAATTCCCGCAACGTGCAGTGAAGTTGCTTTTTCACTGTGTGTCGATGGACATTAAAAAGGCATTGTGTTAAATTCCCCATTCTTCAGAGCTGATTTCTCCAGAAGAAAGCATTGGATTTAAATTGTGATTTTTTTCCCCCTCTCTTGAGAAGCCTATTATTTTGCTGAATGCTATTGATTTCAGCAAGAAAAAATAATGGCCCCGGAATGTAATTCTAAATCCAATCTTTCTCTTTCCAGCAGAAGTTCATTTTGAGACGGGAGGGGAGGGCGTGGGGATGGGGGGGAGTGGGGTGGGGTGGGGGAGGTGCCTGGTGTCTCGAGTTGTCAGTTTAATGGTTCATTTTGCTACTCGCATCTTCCGCGTCAATTTCTATTCTCCGTTTGATGAATAAGTGTGGGAATATTGGAATATATCTGAAGTAGATCATCTGCGGTCATAGGCTGATGTCAATGCTTTCTGAATTTGGAAGAAAAAATGGTTATTGGTTTATATATATATAAAAAGACAAGGCTGGCTGATAGTCAATCATTGAACACTGTAATTGAGTAGGGCTTTTTGCTAAGATACTTAAAGCGGAAAGGTTTGCAGAGATATGGGGAATGGCAGAGGCATGGACTAATTAGATAGCTGTTTCAAAGCAGAGTTACCTCCTTCTGTGCTTTATCACTCAATGATTTCATAGAACAATAGAAAACTTGCAGCATAGAAGGAGGCCATTCAATCCATCTTGTCCATGCCAGCCCCAGGACACCCAGGTGCCCTTTCTAATCCCACCTTCCTGCACCCAGCCCAAAGCCCTTTAGCCTACAGCACTTAAGGTAAAGATCCAGATTCCAGGTAGTTTTTAAAATAGTTTAGGGCCTCTGCCTCCACCACCAACTCAGGCAGTGAATTCCAGACACCCACCACCCTCTGCGTAAAAACGTTCTTCCCCATGTCCCCTCTACACCTTCTGCTGCTTTTCTTGAATCTATCTATGAATCTTTTGGGGCGGCACGGTAGCACAGTGGTTAGCACTGCTGCTTCACAGCTCCAGGGACCTGGGTTCGATTCCCGGCTTGGGTCACTGTCTGTGTGGAGTTTGCACATCCTCCTCGTGTCTGCGTGGGTTTCCTCCGGGTGCTCCGGTTTCCTCCCACAGTCCAAAGATGTGCGGGTTAGGTTGATTGGCCAGGTTAAAAATTGCCCCTTAGAGTCCTGAGATGCGTAGGTTAGAGGGATTAGCGGGTAAAAATATGTGGGGGTAGGGCCTGGGTGGGATTGTGGTCGGTGCAGACTCAATGGGCCAAATGGCCTCCTTCTGCACTGTAGGGTTTCTGTGATTCTGTGATGTCCCCTGGTTCTAGAATTCTCCACCAAGGGAAACAATTTTATCCCGTCCACTCTACCTCTTCCCCTGATAATTTTGTACAGCTCAATTAAGTCACCCCTCAGCTTCCTTTGTTCCAAGGAAAATTACCCCAGCCGATCCAATCCCTCCTCATAGCCATACTTTTTGGTCTGACAACATTCATGTAAACCTCCTCTGCACTCTCTCCAGAGCAATTATGTCCTTCCTGTAATATGGTGACCAAAATTGCAAACAATACTCCAGTTGTGGCCTCACCAGTGCTTTATACAATTCCAGCATTATATTCTTACTTTCATATTCTGTACCTCTGCTAATGCTGTAGTCCCTATCATTTATCATGACCTGGTGATGCTAATGTGATTTGCCTGGTGGACAATTTATACATCAAAAGTATTCCATTTAAATTCTGCTATTTGCCCTTTCTCCCTAACTATTCTTTTGATTTGATTTGATTTATTATTGTCACATGTATTGGTATACAGTGAAAAGCATTGTTTCTTGCGCACTATACAGACAATGCATGCCTGCATAGAGAAGGAAAGGAGAGGGTGAAACCTGTAGTGTTACAGTCATAGCTAGGGTGTAGAGAACGATCAACATAATATAAGGTAGGTCCTTCCAAATGTTTGACAGCAGCAGGGAAGAAGCTGTTCTTGAGTCGGTTGATACGTGACCTCAGACTTTTGTATCTTTATCCCGACGGACAAAGGTGGGACAGAGTTTGCCCAGGGTGCATGGGGTCCTTGAATATGTTGGCTGCTTTTCCGAGGCAGCGGGAAGTGTAGACAGAGTCAATGGCAGGGAGGCTGGTTTGCGTGATGGTCTGGGTTATTCCCACACAAACAAGAGAGGTGCATTAGTGTGGGCAAGGCAATCTGCGTTCAGGCCATTTGGACCCTGGCTTCATTCTCTCTGTAAGAAGTCTCACAACACCAGGTTAAAGTCCAACAGGTTTGTTTGGCACTCATTCATTCTCTCCATACAGTACCAACTTTGCCCACTCTAATTCAGTTCACCCTGTAAACATATCCTTCGGTCGTGTTTGATCCAAATTGTTTTAGGAATTATATTGTTATGGGCATTGTATATGTACTTCGGGAATGCCACATCACCCACTACTGCACGGCAGCCATTTTCAGCGGGGATGAATCCTCTGCTGACTTCTTGTGTAGTAAGAAGTCTCACAACACCAGGTTAAAGTCCAACAGGTTTATTTGGTAGCAAATACCATAAGCTTTCGGAGCGCTGCTCCTTCATCAGATGGAGTGGAAATGTGCTCTCAAACAGGGCACAGAGACACAAAATCAAGTTACAGAATACTGATTAGAATGCGAATCCATACAGCCAGCCAGGTCTTAAAGATACAGACAATGTGGGTGGAGGGAGCATTAAGCACAGGTTAAAGAGATGTGTATTGTCTCCAGACAGAACAGCTAGTGAGATTCTGCAAGTCCAGGAGGCAAGCTGTGGGGGTTACTGATAATGTGACATAAATCCAACATCCCGGTTTAGGCCGTCCCCATGTGTGCGGAACTTGGCTATCAGTTTCAGCTCAGCGACTCTGCGCTGTCGTGTGTCGTGAAGGCCGCCTTGGAGAACGCTTACCTGAAGATCCAAGGCTGAATGCCCGTGACTGCTGAAGTGCTCCCCCACAGGAAGAGAACAGTCTTGCCTGGTGATTGTCGAGCGGTGTTCATTCATCCGTTGTCGTAGCGTCGGCATGGTCTCCCCAATGTACCATGCCTCGGGACATCCTTTCCTGCAGCGTATCAGGTAGACAATGTTGGCCGAGTTGCAAGAGTAGGTACCGTGTACCTGGTGGATGGTGTTCTCACGTGAGATGATGGCATCCGTGTCGATGATCCAGCACGTCTTGCAGAGGTTGCTGTGGCAGGGTTGTGTGGTGTCGTGGTCACTGTTCTCCTGAAGGCTGGGTAGTTTGCTACGGACAATGGTCTGTTTGAGGTTGTGCGGTTGTTTGAAGGCAAGAAGTGGGGGCGTGGGGATGGCCTTGGCGAGATGTTCGTCTTCATCAATGACATGTTGAAGGCTCCGGAGGAGATGCCGTAGCTTCTCCGCTCCAGGGAAGTATGGGACGACAAAGGGTACTCTGTCCACCGTGTCCTGTGTTTGTCTTCTGAGGAGGTCGGTGCGGTTTTTCGCTGTGGCACGTCGGAACTGTTGATCGATGAGTCGAGCGCCATATCCTGTTCTTATGAGGGCATCTTTCAACGTCTGGAGGTGTCTGTTGCAATCCTCCTCATCCGAGCAGATCCTGTGTATTCAGAGGGCTTGTCCGTAGGGGATGGCTTCTTTAATGTGTTTAGGGTGGAAGCTGGAGAAGTGGAGCATCATGAGGTTATCCATGGGCTTGCGGTACAGTGAGGTGCTGAGGTGACCGTCCTTAATGGAGATGCGTGTGTCCAAGAATGCAACCGATTCCGGAGAGTAGTCCATGGTGAGTCTGATGGTGGGATGGAACTTGTTGATGTCATCATATAGTTGTTTCAGTGATTGCTCACCATGACTCCAAAGGAAGAAAATATCATCGATGTATCTAGTGTATAGCATCGGTTGAAGGTCCTGTGCGGTGAAGAAGTCATGTTCGAACCTGTGCATGAAGATGTTGGCATATTGAGGTGCGAATTTGGTCCCCATGGCTGTTCCGTGTGTCTGGATGAAGAACTGGTTGTTGAAGGTGAAGACATTGTGATCCAGGATGAAGCGGATGAGTTGTAAAATTGCATCTGGAAACTGGCAGTTGACGGCATTGAGTACTGAGGCAGTTGCAGCAATGCCATCGTCGTGGGGGATGCTGGTGTAGAGTGCCGAGACATCCATTGTGACGAGGAGTGCTCCTGGTTCAACTGCTCCATGTGCGCTGAGTTTCTGTAGGAAGTCCGTAGTGTCGCGACAAAAGCTGGGGGTTCTTTGTCCAATGGGTTTCAAGATGCCCTCGGCATAGCTGGAGAGGTTCTCGCACAGGGTTCCATTGCCTGAAACGATGGGACGGCCGAGTGTGTTTGCCTTGTGTATCTTTGGGAGGCAGTAGAATCTCCAATGCGTGGAGTACGTGGGATGAGAGCACGGAGGGCATTTTGAAGGTCCGGATCAAAGTATATGATCATGTATATGGTTTGCTTCATTTGTGCAAAGACTTCATTTGAAGATATTTTTGCCTATGCAATGACATTTAAATGCTAAGCTTAAAAAACTTGACTACATTTTCAAGCTAACTTGACCACATTTTAAAATTCAGAAGGCATGCTGGGTTAGCTGGAAAGTTGACTGCATTTTTTTGAAAGTACAATGCAAGCAAAAGCAGCCTTTTTCATAAGCCAAACAAAGCTTTTCATAAACAACATCTGTGAGGCTGCGAGATGAGGATGGATATTTTGTGGAGCTATGTGTTCAGCTCGCCGTCTGTTTTCGAGACCTGTTCAGTCTGTTTTGAGCTCTGTTTTGATCAGTAGAGGACTGGCAGAAAAAAAAAGTGTCCATCTCATTCCCTCTCCCAGTTTTTCTCTTTTCTGTTCACTTTTGTAATGATTTAATTTTAAGTTCTGTTCAATAAAAGAAATTCATCGTACGAATGCCGTCTTCGTCTATTCAGAGGAATGAATGGACCCTACAGTGGCTTTGGAAGAATAGAGCTGGAGAGAGGAGGGAACAGCAGTACAGAAAACTAGTTGTTTTTGTCCTTCATATGTAAAGAATCTCATTGAGGAATCCGGTATAGAGAGAGGAGAGTTTCAGAGCAGTCGACGATAGGAAGAGACAACACTTTAAGTCTGCTCTGCCCTTCAATTCGACCATGTCTGTTCTGTACCTCAGCCACCTCTGCCCTATTTCCCTCGATATTATTACCCAACAAAAATCTATTGGTCTGCAACTGAAATATCCAACTGTCTCCCATCCTTTTGGAGGACAGAGTTCATTGTTTCAACTACCCTCGTTCTGGAAAAATGTGCTTCCCTGATTTGATTTTGATTTGATTTATTATTGTCACATGTATTGGGATACAGTGAAAAGTATTGTTTCTTGCACGCTATGCAGACAAAGCATACCATTCACAGAGTACATAGGGGAGAAGGAAAGGAGAGAGTGTAGAATATAGTGTTACAGTTACAGATAGGGTGTAGATCAGCGTAATATATGGTAGGCCCATTCAAAAGTCTGATGGCAGCAGGGAAGAATCTGTTCTTGAGTTGGTTGGTTTGTGGCCTCAGACTTTTGTATTTTTTTCCTGATAGAAGAAGGTGGAAGAGAGAATGTCAAAGGTGCACGGGGTCCTTGATTATGCTGGCTACTTTTCCGAGGCAGCAGGAAGCGTAGATGGTGTCAATGGCTGGGAAGCTGGTTTACATCCGGATGAATGCGAAGTGATGCATTTTGGAAGAAATAATGTAGGGAGGAGTTATACAATAAATGGCAGAGTCATCAGGAGTATAGAAACACAGAGGGACCTAGGTGTGCAAGTCCACAAATCCTTGAAGGTGGCAACACAGGTGGAGAAGGTGGTGAAGAAGGCATATGGTATGCTTGCCTTTATAGGACGGGGTATAGAGTATAAAAGCTGGAGTCTGATGATGCAGCTGTACAGAACGCTGGTTAGGCCACATTTGGAGTACTGCGTCCAGTTCTGGTCGCCGCACTACCAGAAGGATGTGGAGGTGTTAGAGAGAGTGCAGAGAAGGTTTACCAGGATGTTGCCTGGTATGGAGGGTCTTAGCTATGAGGAGAGATTGGGTAAACTGGGGTTGTTCTCCCTGGAAAGACGGAGAATGAGGGGAGATCTAATAGAGGTGTACAACATTATGAAGGGTATAGATAGGGTGAACAGTGGGAAGTTTTTTCCCAGGTCGGAGGTGACGATCACGAGGGGTCACGGGCTCAAGGTGAGAGGGGCGAAGTATAACTCAGATATCAGAGGGATGTTTTTTACACAGAGGGTGGTGGGGGCCTGGAATGCGCTGCCAAGTAGGGTGGTGGAGGCAGGCACGCTGACATCGTTTAAGACTTGCCTGGATAGTCACATGAGCAGCCTGGGAATGGAGGGATACAAACGATTGGTCTAGTTGGACCAAGGAGCGGCACAGGCTTGGAGGGCCGAAGGGCCTGTTTCCTGTGCTGTACTGTTCTTTGTTCTTTGTAGTTTCTTGCAGTCTTGGGCAGAGAAGGAGCCATACCAAGCTGTGATACGTCTGGAAAGAATGTTTTCCATAGTGCATCTGTTAAAAATGGTGAGAGTCATAGCAGAAATGTCAAATTCCCTTAGCCTCCTGAGAACATAAGAACATAAGAACATAAGAAATAGGAGCAGGAATAGGCCATCTAGCCCCTCGAGCCTGCCCCGCCATTCAATAAGATCATGGCTGATCTGAAGTGGATCAGTTCCACTTACCCGCCTGATCCCCATAACCCCTAATTCCCTTACCGATCAGGAATCCATCTATCCGTGATTTAAACATATTCAACGAGGTAGCCTCCACCACTTCAGTGGGCAGAGAATTCCAGAGATTCACCACCCTCTGGGAGAAGAAGTTCCTCCTCAACTCTGTCCTAAACTGACCCCCCTTTATTTTGAGGCTGTGCCTCAAAATAAAGGGGGGTAATAAAGAAGAGGTGTGGTGGGCTTTCTTAACGCTAACATTAGCGTGGACGGACCAGGGCAGGTCGTTGGTGATCTGGCCATCTAGAAGCCTGTCGATCATTTCCACTTCATCCCTGTTGATGTACTCAGGGGCACGACCTCCACTACGTTTCCTGAAATGGATGATTATCTCCTTTGTTTTACTGACATTCCTGATGAATGCCACCCTCCCAACCCATCCCCCCCCAACGCACCACCACCCCCCCCCCCCCCCCCCCCCACCCCTCTGCTTTTGATACCCTCCAACTCCCCCGCCCCCACCAGCGGAGCTAGTTCCTCTCTATATCTTTTCATTTGGTCAAATCATTTTGAACATTTTATACATGTAAAATGGCTGGACTGTTCGCCCCTCGATTGTCTATTTGCAAGGGATTGCAAGCCATGTTTATTGCGCAACCTCTCCTCATAATTTAGCACCCATTTACACAGTAAGACAATTTCACCAGCGCTGCAGTGTGGTGTCTGTACAATTCCAATTTATTATTACTAATAATAATATGGAGGGATGTCATTTTTCTTCAGCTTTTATGACCAATGCCTATCTGAGGCGCTGCTGCAATAAGCTGTTCCTGCCTGATAATGACCAAATGGCCCAGAAAATTGATACCTTTGCTCAGTTGGTAGACTGGTGTTTTATAGCATTGATGTAATTTTATTGCAATTGGAACCTGCAAACAGCTGATGGCCATTTAACAGGACAATTGTAGAGTGCTACGCAGCAAGAAGAAAAGAACAAGGATCTTATCCAAATGTCCCTGATCCTAACATTTATTCAAGGCCGTTTCAATCCAAACAGACACTTCCTTTGGACAATTTTCTTTCATTTTTTTTCTCATGCATATTATGTCCTGAGCAATAAAATAGATGGAATTCGTGAGGCAAAAAGAACCACTAAACTATGACAAACTTTTTGCTCCTTCATTAAAAATCATCAGAATACAGTTTTCACAAAAGTTTCACGTCACACTTTGAAGAATAATATTTGAATAAGAAGAGAATGTTAATAACTTTATAGAGGTCATAGAATCATAGAATCCCTACAGTGCAGAAATTTATTTGGCCCATCTGCACCGACCACAATCCCACCCAGGCCCTACCCCATAACCCTATATATTTACCCTCGCTAGTCCTCCTAACACTAAGGGGCAATTTAGCATGGCCAATCATCTAACTCGCATATCTTAGAATCTCTACAGTACAAAAGGAGGCCATTCAGCCCATCGAGTCTGCACTGACCACAATCACACCCAGGCCCTACTCCCATAAACCCATATATTTACCCTGCTAATCCTCTGACACTAGGGTCAATTTAGCATGGCCAGTCAACCGAACCCCCACATCTTTCGGACTGTGGGAGGAAACCGGAGCACCTGGAGGAAACCCACACAGACACGGGGAGAACGTGCAAACTCCACACAGACAGTGACCCAAGCCGGGAATCGAAGCCGGGTCCCTGGCACTGTGAGGCAGCAGTGGACACTGTGCCACTGTGCTGCCCCCTATTATGATGGGTGGATAGGATGATGCAGGGTCAGAGGAGACACATTTAAATCCATCGGTTAAAAAGAAAAATGGTAGAGAACTGGGGAGGTTATTTTTTTAAATAACATGTTGTCCTGACCTGGAACATACTGGTCACCCTATTATAGAAAGGATATTATTAAACTGGGAGCAGGAATAGGCCATTTGGCCCCTCGAACCTGCTTCGCCATTCAATAAGATCATGGCTGATCTTTTCATGGACTCAGCTCCACTCACCTGCCCGCTCACAATAACCCTGTAAGGTCAACCAAGCTTGATCTGTGTTGGCTAAATGGGCCAGAGATTAGAACATTACAGCTGACTTCAGAACCCATAGCGATGGGGGTGATATAAATACTCTCCAGATCACCTCTCAGATACACACAATGGAAAATCCTTGGGTGGCCATCACGTAAGAAGAGGAGCAAAAATGATAAAGGAGGCATCCAACCTTCATCTATAGTTCTTATTTAATTGCTGCTCCAACAATTCCAATTTGATAGCATAGATCATAGAATCATGGAGTGCAGAAGGAGGCCATCGAATCTACACCGAACACAATCCCACCCAGACCTATCCCCATAACCCCACATATTTACCTTAGCTAGTCCCCCTGATACTATAGGGCAATTTAGCATGGCCAATCCACCTAACCCACACATCTTTGGACTGTGGGAGGGAACCGAAGCACCTGAAAGAAACCCACGCGGACACGGGGAGAATGTGCAAACTTCACACAGACAGTGACCCAAGCCGGGAATCGAACCCAGGCCTCTGGTGCTGTGAGGCAGCAGTGCTAACCACTGTGCCACCGTGCCGCCCCTGCATCCACAGTTCTTATTTAACTGGTGGTCCAACAATTCAATTGCAGAACCTCGGGATGTGCCATAGCTCTTTATACGGCTAAGGAACCCACTGTACACAACCTTAGTGAAACATCATGCTTACTGTGGACAGATTTGATTCCCTAACTTAAGAAAGGATATAATTGCATTAGAAACAGTTCAGAGTGAGGAGGGATTGAGTCAGTTAGGATTGTATTTGCTGGAATTTAGAAGAATGAGGGGGGGATCTCATAGAATCCTATAAAATTCTAACAGGACCAGACAGGGTAGATGCAGGAAGGATGTTCCCGATGGTGAGGGAGTCCAGAACCAGGGGTCACAGTTTGAGGATAAGGGCTAATCAATTTAGGACTGAGATGAGAAGAAAGTTTTTCATCCAGAGAGTGGCCAGCCTATGGAATTCATTACCACAGTAAGCAGTTGAGCCCAAAACATTAAATGTTTTCAGAAGGAGTTGAATACAGCACTTAGGGTGAAGGGGATCAAAGAATAAGGGGAAAAAGGTGGGATCAGGGCTATTGAGTTGGATGATCAGCCATGATCATAATGAATAATGGAGCAGGCTCGAAGGGCCGAACGGTCTACTCCTGCTCCTATTTTCACAGCACCTCTAGTGCTGTGAGGCAGCAGTGCTGACCGCTGTGCCACCGTGCCATCCCAGGAAGCTCCTGGCACCAATTTGAAACTGAGTGGAGACTTAATTGAACCAAATTAGCTAACCATCACTGCCAGTCAAACACTGCCTCTGGCAACAATGTTTGGGGAGCTGCCCTGACACAAGACTATCCGGCCCCAGGTTTAGCCTTCAAGGCTGCTTCGGCATGACTGGGAAAATTCAGACCCTATAGGTATCTGAAGCCCAGAACATTCACCCACAGTGCGTATTTATAGCTTTTTGTTCAACTATTCCGGCGAGGTCCAGACATTAGCACATGACAATATATTTCCAATTGACAGCATTAGGCTTTTCCCCTGACCTGCATGCCAGTGAGGTGTCTAACATATATTTTACAGTGTAGCCCCCACGCACACGATAATGACACACATAGTTAGAAGCCGAAACCCCATTACATGGACTGCTGAGTTTAGCTATTACTCTGCAGTCCTACATGCACATATCCGTCCATCCGTGACTCCCAGTATCGCTCATCACTGCGATGCAAAAGGAACCGCTTCTTGTGTATAAATATGGCCTTCTGAAATAAGCTTGATATTAAGGCTATTGAAATTCAGACCAAGCTCTCTGTTTGAACATCTGCTCTCAGGAAGCATGTCTCTCTGCAAATTTCTAAACAGGTCTTCAAACAGATAATGCAGCTCTCACTCTCTCCCTCTTATGCTTGTGACCTTGGCAATCAAAAGCTAAATCATACAGCAATTGGAGCTGGCTGCAATATTTTGGTTAAATGTCCCACGATAAATATTGCATTTTTTTTCTGTCATCTCCCTGAAGGTTTCAGTTATATTTTCATATCGGCGGCACGGTGGCACAGTGGCTAGCACTGCTGCCTCACAGCGCCAGAGACCCGGGTTCAATTCCCGGCTCGGGTCACTGTCCGTGTGGAGTTTGCGCCTTCTCCCCGTGTCTGCGTGGGTTTCCTCCGGGTGCTCCGGTTTCCTCCCACACTCCAAAGATGTGCGGGTTAGGTTGATTGGCTAGTCAGGGGGACTAGCAGGCTAAATATGAGGGGTTACAGGAATAGGGTCTGGGAGGGATTGTTGTCAGTGCAGACTTGATGGGCCGAATGGCCTCCTTCTGCACTGTTGGGATTCTATGAAATTCTATTGCCATGACACTTTCCACTGGAAAGTTAAAATAAAACTGCCACATACGTGCATTGATAATCCCAAAAACCACATATATATGTATGAGATGGCACAGTGACATTGTAGTTAGCACTGCTGCCTCACAGTGCCCGGGACCCGGGTTCAAATCTGGCCTCGGGTGACTGTCTGGAGTTTGAGTGTCTGCACGGGGGTTCCTCTGGGTGCTCCCGTTTCCTCCCACAGTCCAAAGATGTGCTGGTTAGGTTGATTGGCCATGCTAAATTGCCCAACAGTTTCAGCGGGATTAGCAGGGTAAATATGTGGGGTTATGGGGATAGGGCCTGGGTGGGATTGTTGTCAGTGCAGACTCGATGGGCCAAAAGGCCTCCTTCTGCACTGTAGGGATTCTATGATTCTATGAAATTGGAAGCCGGTCACTTGGCCCTTCGAGCTTGCTCTGCCATTCAATAAGATCAAGGCTGATTCAAATTTCAACTCCAAATTCACGCACACCCCCAATAACCTTTCACTCACTTGTCTATCAGGTTTCTATCTACTTCTGCCTTAAAAGTGTTCAAGGGCTCTGCTTCCAGCCCCCTATTATGGAAGAGAGTTCCAAAGACATATGACCCTCTGAGACTAAAGGTTTCTCTTCATCCAGTCCTAGATGGGTGAACCCTTATTTTTAAACAGTGGCCCTGTTTTTCCCACAAGAGGAAACATTGATTCTGCAGTTGAGAGGGTTGGCTTATGAGGAGAGACTGAGTAGACTGGGGCTATACTCATTTGAATTCAGAAGAATGAGGGGGGGATCTTATAGAAACATATAAGATTATGAAGGGAATAGATAAGAAAGAAACAGGGAAGTTGTTTCCACTGGCGGGTGAAATCAGAACTAAGGGGCATGACCTCAAAATAAAGGAGAGCAAATTTAGGACTGAATTGAGGAGGAACTTCTTCACCCAAAGGGTTGTGAATCTGTGAAATTCTCTGCCCAGTGAAGGAGTTGAGACTACCTCATTTAATATTTTTAAGGCAGAGATAGATAGATTTTTGAACAGTAAAAGAATTAAGGGTTATGGTGAGCGGGCAGGTAAGTGGAGCTGAGTCCACAAAAAGATCAGCCATGATCTTATTGAATGGCGGAGCAGGCTCGAGGGGCCAAATGGCCTCCTCCTGCTCCTAGTTCTTATGTTCTTATTTTCTCATCCTCTCCACATTGACCCTGTCAAGACCCTTTGGGATCTTACTTTTCTATCAAGCTTGCCTCTTACTATTTTAAACTCTAGAAGATACAGGGAGGTGATGGTCCAGTGGTATTATCGCTAGACTATTAATCCAGCAATTCAGCTAATGCTCTGGGGACCCGGGTTCGAATCCCACCATGGCAGATAGTAGAATTTGAACACAATAAAAAATATCTGGAATTAAGTATCTACTGATGACAATTAAACCATTGCCGAGAAAACCCGTCTGGTCCACTAATGTCCTTTGGGTGGCACAGTGGACAGCAATGCTGCTTCACAGTGCCAGTGACACAAGTTCAATTCCAGCCTTGGGTGCCTGTCTCCAGGAAGTTTGCACATTCTCGCTGTGCCTGCATGAGTTTCTTCCGGGTACTCCTGTTTCCTCCCACACGCCAAAGATGCGCGTGTTAGGTGGATTGTCCGCGCTAAATTGCCTCTTATTGTCAGGGGGATTAACAGGATAAATACCTGGAGTTATGGGGATAGGGCCTGTGCAGGCTTGATGGGCTGAATGGCCTCCTTCTGCATTGTAGGAATTCTATGAAATTCTAGATTCAAGTCTACCTGTCCAACCTTTCCCCATTAGACAACCCGCCCATTCCAGGTATTAGGTAAACTTTCTCTGAACTGCATTTATATCCTTCCTTAAATAAGACCAGTACTTCACACAGTACTCCAGATATGGGCGAAATTCATTATCAAAAGATGAACTGGGATAAGTATAATGCCTCTTTAGCTTTGTGTTCAATTCTCATGTTCAAGTATCTCCATGACCTTGCCTATCTTTGCACCACCTGAGAACGCTAAGGAAGCAGATTCAATTGAAACCTTCAAAATAGAATTGGATCATTATCTGAAGAGGGAAGAGAAAAGCAGGACTCTGGGGATATGTAGCAGTGGGAAGTGGGATGAAGTGAGTTGCTCCTGCAAAGAGCCAACGTATGGACAAGGAACGAAGCAGCCACTTTCTATGCTGTTCTATGGTACTATGATTCCACGTTTCTGTAACCCTCACCCAACCCTCTGAGGAGTCTGTGGGTGGGACATTCTGGCTGTGCTCGCCTTGAAACCAGAAAATCCAGTCTGAGCTCAATGGACATTTACATGATCCGTGTTCCTGCTGCGATTCCCGTGACTGGCGGGAAGGGAAAATTCCACCCTGTGTTTTTCCCAAATTCTAGCCTCTTGTACATCTTCACTTCCTTGGCCCGTCAATGCCTTGGCTCTGGAATTGCCCTCTCAAAATATATAACCCCTCCGCTATTCACTCCTCCTTTAAGATATGCCTTGAACTATGGCTGGAATTTTACCGTCTTGCTCGTCCCAGAATCAGGGCGGGCGAGGCTCACAGAACGGCATTCTCCGTTGGCCTCGGGCGGGATCTTCCGAGCCTCGGGTGGGCGAGGCGGTAAAATTCCAGCCATATCTCTTTGACCGAATATATTGTCTGCAACGCGTTCTTGTTGTCTTTTTGTTGCTGGATGTTGTTAACAATCACACTTTAACCTTGGAAAGATTAGAAACAATTTATGCTCAATTTTTCCAGGCTGTCAGATCCAAAAGGAAGACCGGATTGAATTGGTTATATCGCCATTATATCAGTCTCTAGTACAGCTGTGACATGTGGTCCCCTGGAACATTTGCATACAACACACTAGTTCCTAGCTAGGTAGTTCCTAGCTATCAACAGACATGTACAGAAAGTACAACAATATATAACAATGTCATTCCCACTACCGAACTCTTCCTTAAAAACTGAGTCTAAGTCCTGAGTTAGTAATTCTTTCATCCTTATATCCCACCATAAGATTTTGCAAGTTTGCTGATGATTCAAGGCTGGATGGGATTGAAAGTTGTGAGAAGGTCTCAAAGAGGCATCAAAAAGGTATAGCGAGGGTGGCACAGTGGTTAGCACTGATGCCTCACAGTGTTAAAGACCCCAGGTTCAATTCCGGTCTTGGGCGACTGTCTGTGTGGATTTTGCACATTCTCCCAATGTCTGCGTGGGTTGCCTCCCACAGGCCAAAGATGTTCCAGGTATGTGGATTAGCCATGCTAAATTACCCCTTAGCATCCCAAGATATGTAGATCAATGGATTAGCATGGGTTAGGGCCAGGGAGAGGGCATAGGTAAGGCACTCTGTCAGAGAGTCAGTGCAGTCTTGATGGGTCGAATGGCCTCCTTCTGCACTGTAAGGATTCTATGATTCTAAGTGAGTAAAGTTTAAGTTTTTTATTTATTAGTATCATAAGGAGGCTTACATTAACAATGCAATGAAGTTACTGTGAAAATCCCCTAGTAGCCACACTCCGGTGCCTGTTCGGGTACACTGAGGGAGAATTTAGCATGGCCAATTCACCTAACCAGCATGTCCTTTGGACAGTGGGAGAAAACTGGAGCACCCGGAGGAATCCCATGCAGACACGGGGAGAACGTGCAGACTCTGCACAGACAGAGACCCAAGCTGGAAATCGAACCCTGGAGATGTGAGGCAGCAGTGCTAACCACTGTGCCACCGTGCTACCCACAGAAGTTGGCAACAAAGTAATAGATGGAGTATAATGTGGGGAAGTATGAAGTCTTATAAGACCTACTTTCTCATCTAGGGCAGAGGTTGGGAAGTCCCAAGTCCCAGCAGGCCTTTGGGATCCTGTGCATGCACAGACCAGGAACAGTCTGCAGTTTGGCATTTTGAGGTCTTTGTGTCGATGACTGACCCAGCACACCTGTGCATGAAGCAAAAGGCGTGAAGGCGTGAAATGCTGAATCATGTGTCTGGGAGCAGAGCTCCATGTAAGATAAATGTACCAGGCAGGAGATAAGGAGAAGGCTGAGGCTTCATCGGAAGGGGCTCAGAAAGGGGACAGCAACAGGATGAGGTCAACTCCAAAGACTTTTCTGCAGAGGATGGTTTATTCCTGAGTAATTTGCAACAATTGACCAAGAGGGGAGAGATACAAAAGGATCCAGAGGGGCAATTTTTTCATGCAGAGGGTGGTGAATGTTTGGAGCGAGCTGCCAGAGGTAGTAGTAGAGGTGGGTACAATTTGTCTTTTAAAAAGCATTTAGACAGTTACATGGGTAAGATGGGTAGAGAGGGATAAGGGCCAAACGCTGGCAATTGGGACTAGCTTAGTGGTTGAAAAAAAAGGGCGGCATGGACAAGTTGGGCCTGTCTCGAATTGACCACAATTCTGTTAGCTTTAGGATAGTGATGGAAAAGGATGAGTGGTGTCCCAAGGGTAAGGTGTTGAATTGGGGGAAGACTAACTTGAGTGGGATTAGGCAGAAATTGGCAGCTGTTGATTGGGAGAGGCTGTCTGAGGGTAAATCCACATCTGGCATGTGGGAGTCTTTTAAGGAACAGTTGTTAGGGTTGCAGGATAGGCATGTGCCTGTAAAAAAGAAGGATAGGAAGGGTAGGATTCGAGAACCGTGGATAACCAGGGAAATTGAGGGACTGGTCAAAAAGAAAAGAGAGGCGTATGTTAGGTCCAGGCAGCTAAAAACGGAGGGAGCTCTGGAGGAATACAAAGAAAGTAGGAAATAACTCAAACGGGGAATTAGAAGGGCAAAAAGCGGTCACAAAATGTCCTTGGCTGACAGGATTAAGGAATTTTATTCATACGTTAGGAACAAAAGGGTTGTCAGGGAAAAAATCGGACCTCTCAGGGACAAAAGTAGGGAATTATGCTTGGAGCCCAAAGACGTTGGGGAGATCCTAAATGAATACTTTGCGTTGGTATTCACAAAGGAGAGGGATGTGTTGACTGGGAGTGTCTTGGAGGGGAGTGTTGAATCGTTAGAGAAAATCTCCATTACAAGGGAGGAAGTGTTAGGTTTTTTAGAGAATATAAAGACTGACAAATCCCCAGGGCCTGATGGAATCTATCCAAGGCTGCTCAGGGAGACGAGAGATGAAATCGCTGGGCCTCTGACACAAATCTTTGTCTCGTCTTTGGACACAGGTGAGGTCCCAGAGGATTGGAGGATAGCTAATGTGGTCCCGTTATTTAAGAAGGATAGGAAGGATAACCCGGGAAATTATAGGTCGGTGAGCTTGACGTCCATGGTAGGGAAGTTGTTGGAGAGGATTCTTAGAGATAGGATGTATGCGCATTTAGAAAGGAATAAACTCATTAACGATAATCAGCATGGTTTTGTGAGAGGGAGGTCATGCCTCACTAACCTGGTGGAGTTTTTTGAAGAAGTGACTGGAATGGTTGACGAGGGAAGGGCCGTGGATGTCGTCTATATGGACTTTAGTAAAGCGTTTGACAAAGTACCTCATGGTAGGTTGGTGCAAAATGTTGGATTTCATGGGATAAAGGGGGAGGTGGCTAGATGGGTGGAGAACTGGCTTGGTCACAGAAGACAGAGGGTGGTAGTGGAAGGGTCTTTTTCCGGCTGGACGCCTGTGACTAGTGGTGTTCCGCAGGGCTCTGTATTGGGACCTCTGCTGTTTGGTGATTTATATAAACGATCTGGAAGAAGGAGTAACTGCGGTAATCAGTAAGTTTGCAGCCGACACGAAATTGGCAGGACTTGCGGATAGTGAGGAACATTGTCAGAGGCTACAGATGGATATAGATAGGCTGGAAATTTGGGCACAGAAATGGCAGATGGAGTTCAATCCTGATGAATGCGAAGTGATGTATTTTGGTAGAGCACATGTAGGGGGGAGCTATACGATAAATGGCAGAACCATAAAGGGTGTAGATACGCAGAGGGACCTGGGTGTGCAAGTCCACAGATTCTTGAAGGTGACGTCACAGGTGGAGAAGTTGGTGAAGAAGGCATAATGCATGCTTGCCTTTATAGGACGGGGCATAGAGTATAAAAGTTGGGGTCTGATGTTGCAGATGTATAGAACATTGGTTCGGCCGCATTTGGAATACTGCGTCCAGTTCTGGTCGCCGCACTACCAGAAGGACGTGGAGGCTTTAGAGAGAGTGCAGAGGAGGTTTACCAGGATGTAGCCTGGTATAGAAGGGCTTAGTTATGAGGAGAAATTGGGTAAACTGGGGTTGTTCTCACTGGAAAGACGGAGGATGAGGGGAGACCTAATAGAGGTGTATAAAATTATGAAAGGCATAGATAGGGTGAACGGTGGGAAGCTTTTTCCCAGGTTGGTGGTGACGTTCATGAAGGGTCATAGGTTCAAAGTGAAGGGGAGGACGTTTAACACGGATATCAGAAGGACGTATTTTACACAGAAGGTGGTGGGGGCCTGGAATGCGCTGCTGGGCAAGGTGGTGGAGGCGGGCACACTGGGAACGTTTAAGACTTATCTCGATAGCCATATGAATGGAGTGGGAATGGAGGGATACAAAAGAATGGGTCTAGTTTGGACCAGGGAGCGGCGCGGGCTTGGAGGGCCGAAGGGCCTGTTCCTGTGCTGTATTGTTCTTTGTTCTTTGTCTCCATGCTGTAAACCTCTATGACTCTATGAGTCTAAGACTAGGGGAAATTTGCATTTGCAGAGAAGTTAGAGTGTGAGTTAAAAGCAGGGACTAAGAAAGTAGACATAATGAAGTCAATAACGCAGCATCTCGGATCTGAAGAAGAAACAGTTAGTCCAGATAGCAATCCTGTTGATTTAGGTCAAATTCAGGTGAAGTGCATTGAGTCAGAAAGATAAATGAAAAGCTCAAATTGGAAAAAGAGGAAAAACAAAGAGCAAAATAAATGAAAATGCAAAAGCTGGAATTTGAAGCTCGGAGATTAAGGATAGTAAACATAGAAACAACTAAACTAAGAACAGGAATAGGCCATTCGGCCCTTCGAGCCTGTTCCACCATTCATTATGATCATGGGTAATCCTCAATGTCATATTCTCACTTTCTCCCCATATCCCTTGATGCCGGGTTCAATTCCGCCCTCGGGTCACGGTCTGTGTGGAGTTTGCACATTCTCCTCGTGTCTGTGTGGGTTTCCTCCGGGTGCTCCGGTTTCCTCCCACACTCCAAAGATGTGCGGGTTAGGTTGATTGGCCATGCTAAATTGTCCCTTAGTGTCAGGGGGACTAGCAGGGTAAATATGTGGTGTGACGGGAATAAGGCCTGGGTGGGATTGTAGTCGGTGCAGGCTCGATGAACTGAATGGCCTCCTTCTGCACTGTAGGGATTTATGATTCTATGATTCCATGATGCCATTAAAATCTGGAATGAAATCTATCTTTTTCTGGAATACATTCAGTGGCTTGGCCTCCACAGCATTCTGTGGTAGAGAATTCCATAGGTTCACTACCCTTTGAGTGGAGAAATGTTTCCTCATCTCAGTCCTAAATGGTCTCCCATGTATCCTAAGACTGTGTGCCCTCTGGTTCTAGATTCCCCAAGAATGAATTCATCTTCCCTGCATCTAGTCTGTCCAGGCCTGTTAGAAATTTATGCATTTCAATCAGATCCCCTCCCATCTTTCTAAACTTGAGTGAACACAGGGCCAGTTAAACCAATTTCTCCACATAGGACAGTCCCGCCAATCCCAGTCTCAACTTAGTGAGCCTCCTCTGCAGTCCCTCAATGGCGAGTATATCCTTTCTTAGGTATGGAGACCAAAACTGCATGTAATACTCCAGGTGTGGTCTCACCAAGGCCCTGTATAACTGCAATAAGACATCACTATTTCAGAACTCACATCCTCTTGCAATGAAGACCAACATACCACTCGCCTTCCCTATTGCTTGTTGCACCTGCCTCTCCACTTTCATTGACTGGTGTACAAGGACACCCAGATCTCTTTGTAAATGCACATTTCACAATATATCACCATTTAACTAACACTCTTTCTTTCTGTTTTTCACTCTAAGTGTATAAATTTACATTTAACCACGTTGTACTGCATCTTTCATGTGTGTGCCCATTCATTCAACTTGTCTAAATCACCTTGAAGCCTCCTTGCATCCTTCCCACAACTCACAATTCTGCCCAGTTACATTTGGTTCCCTCATCCAGGTCACTCATATACACCATGAGCATCTGAGGGTCAAGCACTGATCCCTGTGGTACTCCACTAGTCACTGCCTGCCACTCGGAAAAAAAACCATTTATTCCCATTCCCTGTTTCCTGTCTGTCAACCAATTCTCGATCCATGCCAATACGTAGCACCTATTCCATGTGCTTTAATTTTGCCCACTGATCTCTTATGAGGGACCTTAACAAAAGATTTCTGAAAGTCCAAATATACAACATCCACTGGTTCTCCCTTATTAATTCTACTGGTTACATCCTCAAAAAGACTCCAGTAGATTTGTTAAGCAAGAGTTGCATTTCATAAACGGACTTTGTCCAATTGCGTTAATGCTTTCCAGATGTCCTGTTATCACATATTTTACCAAAGACGCTAACATCTTCCCCACTACTGATATCAGGCTAACTGGTCTGTAATTCTCCCCTTTTTCTTTCCCTCCCTTTTTATATAGTGCGGTTACATTTGCCACCCTCTAATCTGTCGGAATTGCTCCAGAGTCTATCGAATTTGGGAAGATGCATCCAATATTTCCAGGGCCACTTCCTTTAGCACTCTGGGATGTAGATTATCAGGCCTTGATGATTTGTCATCCTTTAGGGAGGAAAGAGATAAGGAAAGTGAGAGAGTTTCAAAGAGAGAAAAAAATCAGGTGTCATGAATTGGCTAGAGAACTGATTAGCTCACGGGGTCGAAGAAAGTCCAATAGTTTGCATGAGGAATCGAGTCCTTTTCTTGGTTTTAATCTTCCAAAAGTCCCTAGGTTCCCAAAAGCTTCCATCATTGCAAAATAGTGTACATGACTCCTCTATTCAAGAAAGGATGAAGACAGAAAGAGCAAAACTACAGGCCAGTTAGCTTGTTATCTGTAGGGAAATTGCTGTAATCTATTATTGAGGAGGTTATAGTAGGGCACTTAGAAAATCTCAATGCAATCAGGCAGAGTCAACGTGGGTTCTTTTGGAAAGGAAATCATGTTTGACTAATTCATTGGAGTTTTTCCAGGAAGCAACAGGCAACGTGGATAAAGGGGAACCTTTGACGAGGTGTACTTAGATTTACAAAATTTTAGAGGTTTCAGGTCAAAGGTTACTATGTAAAATGACAGCTCATCACAGAATTGTTGTGACTCAGGAAGAGGTCATTGCACTGCACCGACTCTCCAAATGACTTAATATCATTCTCTTACCTTTTTGCCCATACCTCACGGTGTAGGGGGCTAACATATTAGCGTAGAGGATTGGTTAGCTAATTGGAATCAGAGTATAGGGATAAATGGGTCATTTTAGGGTTGGCAAAATGTGATGAGTGGTGTGCAGCAGTGCTGGGGCAGCAACTATTTACAATTCCTGTCAATGATTTGGATGAAGGAGCTGAATGTGTGGTTGCTAAATTTGCTGAAAACACAAAGATAGGTAGGATGGTATATTGTAAAGGAATGTGGATAAGGAATGTTAAAGGAATGTATGTAAGGAATGTGGAAAGGAATGTAGACAGTGTTATAATCCAGGTCAGAGCTTCTGTGGTGTGTTATGAAGTCAGTCTGGACCATAATCTTTGCATTTTGAATTTGGCTAGAATGAGCAAAAAGTGTTTTACTCCAGGTATGATTGAAATGGCCCACTAGGGAGCTTTTATCAAACAAAGTTTATTTAAGAATACAGTTAATGCATGAAAAGAAAACTAGCAATAACTTTTACCAATTGCAAACAAGAGAAAAAAACAACCATGCTATTGTGTAAAACTTAACAGCTCAATGTACTGTTCCAAACAAATAAATACTCTGACAAACACACACCCGTCCCAGGTTTAGCACAGAAAATAAGAATGCTCAATGATGGTTGATTTTATTGCTCTGCAACACCTGCTGTGAATTAGTCCTTTGGATGGAGAATTGAAACTCTGGCTTTTCCATTTTGGAACATCCAGCACCTCGAGGTAGAGATAGAGCCACTGCTTGCTTCTAGCTAGTAAATCACCAGCAGCAACATTTCCTCTCCAGAATTAAGAAAGACTGCTTCCAGTCTGCAGTCCAAACGGCTTCTAACTAAACAGCAGCCAGCAGAATTCACAATACCAGGGGAAAGAGGCACAGACACTGTTTTCAGCCTGGAGTTCAAAGTTTACAATATATCACCAGGTACTTTCTAACTAGCCAGCACGCAAAACTGAAAGTAAAAGAACTCTTACGAAGAAAAAAAACTGTCCCACCTGACCTGTCAATCATGCCTCCCCCAACAATTCCAAAAGGTCATCAACTCCCAGAAAGTGCATTAGGTCCAGATCAAAAATAAACAAAAATCTATTAAATCATTTCAGCAGCAATAAAATGACATCTAGTCAGGCAGCGCAGAGCCTGCTTGTAATTGCAGAGAACATGATTAAAAATATATTTCTTAAAGGCACAGTAGTGTCACAACAGATTAAGTGATTGGACAAAAAATGTGGCAGATGGAGTATAATGTGAGAAAATGTGAACCTGTCCACCGTGACAGGAAGAATAGAAAAACATCAAAGTATCTAAGTAAAGAACAAAGGACAGTGCAGGCCCTTTGGCCCACCAAACCTGCGCCGACACATGACGCCTTTCGAACTAAAGATCTTTTGCCTCAATGCAGTCCATATCCCTCTATTCCCCGCCTATTCATATATCTGTCAAGATGCCTTTTAAATGTTGCTGTTGTATCTGCTTCTACCAACTCCTCTGGCAGCGCATTCCAGGCACTTACCACCCTCTGTGTAAAAAAACTTGCCTCTCGCGTCTCCTTTAAACTTTCCCCCTTTTACCTTAAACCTATGTCCCCTAGTAATTTACATTTCTATCCTGGGGAAAAGACTCTGACTGACCATTCTATCCATGACTCTCATAATTTTGTAAACTTCTATCAGGTCACCCCCCCCCTCCGCCCCCCCGCCCCCCTGCCCCCGTGCCCCCATGCCCCCCACCCCCCCCACCACCAGCCTCAAGTGTAAACAAAGCAAGTTTACCCAATCTCTCCTCACAGCTAATGCCATCCAAACCAGGCAACATCCTAGTAAACCTTTTCTGCACCCTCTCCAAAGCCTCTACATCCTTCTGGTAGTGTAGTGACCAGAACTGTATGCAATATTACAATTGTGGCCTAATTAAAGTTCTTTACAACAAGACTTGCCAATTTTTATACTCTATGCCTTGACCGATGAAGGCAAGCATGCCATCTGCCTTCTTGACCACCTTATCCATTTGTGTTGCCACTTGCGGGGAACTGTGGACCTGCACATCTAGATCCCTCAGAATGTTAAAGAGAGATTATAGAACCCAGATGTACAGAGGGATCTGGGTAGATGAATCAGGATAGGTTAATATATATGTACAGCAAGTGATTAGGAAGGCAAATGGAATTTTGCTGTTTATTACAAAGGGAATGGAATATAAACAAAGGGATGCTTTGCTGCAATTGGTGAGACCACAGAAAAGACAAAAATACATTAGAAGCAGTTCAGAGAAGGTTCACTCAATTGATACCTAGGATGGGGGTGGGGGGTGGGGGGGGGGGGGGGGGGGGAAGTTATCCTATGAGGATAGGTTGGACATGTTGGGTCTGCACTCATTGGAATTTAGAGAATTGACAGGTGATCTTATTGAAACATATAAGATCTGGAGGTGACTTGACAGGATGGATGCTGAAAAGATGTTTCTACTTGTGGGAGAAAGTAGAACTAGAGGAGACAGTTTAAAAATAAAGGCTCTCCCATTTAGGGGATTTTCACAGTGATTTCATTGCAGTGTTAATGTAAGCCTACTTGTGATACTAATAAATGAACATAAACATAAAAACCAGAATATTTTGAATGAATGGGAGGTAGATTCTTGACAAACAAGAGAGTCAGAAGTTCTGGATTTGAGTCCCACTCCAGGACTTACCATAGAATCATAGAATACCCTCAGTGCAGAAGGAGGCCATTTTGCCCATCGAGCCTGCACCCCACCACAATCCCACCCAGGCCCTATGTACGTACCCCTCATTTACCCTGCTAATCCCACTGACATTAAGGGGCAATTTAGCATGGCCAATCAACCTAACCCACACATCTTTTGGACTGTGGGAGGAAACCGGAATACCTGGAGAAACCCACGCAGACACGGGGAGAATGTGCAGACTCCACACAGACTGTGACCCAAGGCCGGAATTGAACCCGGGTCCCTGGCTGTGAGGCAGCAGTGCTAACCATTGTGCCACCGTGCCACTAGTGTCACTAATAAATGATTTTTTAAAAATGTAAGACGAAGATTAGACGATTTTATTTACAGAGCTTTCATGTGGTTTTGGTATTCTCTTCCTTAGTGAGAAGTGGTCATTGCAGTGTTAATGTAAGCCTACTTGTGACACTTTGTATCCTCACTGGCTACAGGGGAGGTCCCAGAGGATTGGGGAATAGCCAATGTTGTTCTTTTGTTTCAGAAGGGTAGCAAGAATAATCCAGGTAGTTACAGGCCGGTGAGCCTTACATCAGTGGTAGGGAAATTATTGGAGAGGATTCTTCGAGACAGGATTTATTCCCACTTGGAAATAAGTGGATGTATTAGTGAGAGGCAACATGGTTTTGTGAAGGGGAGGTCATGCCTCACGAACTTGATCGAGTTTTTCAAGGAAGTGACGAAGATAATTGATGAGGGTAGGGCAGTGGATGTTGTCTATGTGGACTTCAGTAAGGCCTTTGACAAGGTCCCTCATGGCAGACTGGTGCAGAAGGTGAAGTCGCATGGGATCAGGGGTAAGCTGGCAAGATGGATACAAAACTGGTTTGGTCAAAGAAGACAGAGGGTAGCAGTGGAAGGGTGCGTTTCTGAATGGAGGGCTGTGACAAGTGGTGTTCCTCAGGGATCAGTGCTGGGACCTTTGCTGTTTGTAATATTATAAATGATTTGGAAGAAAATGTAACTGGATTGATCAATAAGTTTGCGGATGACACAAAGGTTGGTGGATTTGCGGATAGCGATGAGGACCATCAGAGGATACAACAGGATCTAGATCAGTTGGAGACTTGGGCGGAGAGATGGCAGATGGAGTTTAATCCGGACAAATGTGAGGTAATGCATTTTGGAAGATCTAATACAGATAGGAAATGTTGTAGGTAAATAATACCTCTGAGACTAGTCGTGAGTCAAAGTACAGTGGTTTATTTTCACAAGCTTGTGGGAGAAGTCCGATTCCTAACGCGGTCTCCAGACTTCTCGTCGAATACAGGTTAAGAGTAAATATTTATACATATATTTTCGCCCCTGGTCATGTCCGCATTTTCTCACGATTATTGCTGCCTCGGCAGTTCCGTCCTTCGCGTAGTCTGTGTAATCGTGGGCATCTCAAGGCTGCAACTATCTGTTCTGTCGCCTCTATGTGGCGGACACCTGTGGTTTGTTTATCCAGCATACAAGATTATAAGTTTGCATAAACAAGTTAACTGAAGTACAGGGGCCTATATAACAATTTATATCGGTAAGGATGAATAGTATATAATGAATATATATAAATCTATTATTATACGATCACAGAAGGCATGCATGTAAGCTCCATCGTGTTAAACAGAAGTACATAATATAAAAGAACACAAACATGGATTCTAGCTTATACCAGCTGGGTTAGCCACATTCCTGAACACAATTAGCTGGGAAAATCATAAGCTTGTGTACAACAGCAGGTACAGCTGTTTCTCTTATCTGCTTTGGATACACAAAAACAAGTTCTACAGACACGAAAACAAGTTCTACAATGCTTTTTACAAATCTCTAAGTATCACAAAGTTCGGGTTTCAATGCTTTGCACGAAACCTTAAGTGTTACAAAGTTCATTAACCCGTTCCCTTCTTCAGGAAGTATACAGTAAATGGCAGAACGCTTAAGAGTATTGATAGGCAAAGGGATCTGGGTGTACAAGTACACAGGTCACTGAAAGTGGCAATGCAGGTGGAGAAGGTAGTCAAGAAGACATACGGCATGCTTGCCTTCATCGGCCGGGGTATTGAGTTTAAAAATTGGCAAGGCATGTTTCAGCTTTATAGAATCTTAGTTAGGCTGCACTTGGAATATAGTGTTCAATTCTGGTTGCCACGGTACCAGAAGGGATATGGAGGCTTTGGAGAGGGTACAGAAAAGATTTACCAGGATGTTGCTGGTATGGAGGGCATTAGCCACGAGGAGAGGTTGGAGAAACTTGGTTTGTTCTCACTGGAGCGACGGAGGTTGAGGGGAGACCTGATAGAAGTGTACAAGATTATGAAAGGCATGGACAGAGTGAATAGTCAGAAGCTTTTTCCCAGGGTGGAAGAGTCAATTACTAGGGGGCATAGGTTTAAGGTGCGAGGGGCAATGTTTAAAAGAGATGTACGAGGCAGAGTTTTTGCACAGAGAGTGGTGGGTGCCTGGAACTCGTTGCCAGGGGAGATAGTGGAAATGGATACGGTAGTGACTTTTAAGGAGCGTCTTGACAAGTACATGAATAGGATGGGAATAGAGGGATATGGTCCCCGGAAGGGTAGGGGGTTTCAGTTCACTCAGGCAGCATGGTCGGTGCAGGCTTGGAGGGCTGAAGGTCCTGTTCCTGTGCTGTAATTTTCTTTGTTCTGTGTAATAAATGAACATTAACATAAAAAACATAATATTTTTAATGAATGGTAGGTTGATTCTTGGCTAACAAGAGAGCCAGAAGCTCTGGATTTGAGTCCCACTCAAGGATTTATCATAGAGTATAGAATCCCACAGTGCAGAAAGAGGATATTTGACCCATCGAGTCTGCACTGACCACAATCCCACTCAGGTCCAATTCCCATACCCCTCATTTACCCTGCTAATCCCACTGACACTAGGGTCAATTTAGCATGGCCAGTCCACCTAACCCACACATCTCTGGACTGTGGGAGGAAACCGGAGCACCCGGAGGAAACGCATGCAGACACGGGGAGAATGTGCAAACTCCACACAGACAGTGGCCTGAGAGCGGAATTGAACCTGGGCCCCTGGCGCTGTGAGGCCGCAGCGCTAACCACTGTGCCACCGTGTCGCTCTTGATGGCCAAGGAAGGTGTGTTCACAACAGTGGACAAACAGGTTGAGTGTCAACCAGCAAATCCTTCCAAACACACCAATGTCTGGGGGTAAAAGCAGGAGGGACTCCTGGACAGCCACGTCTGTGTGGAGTGGCGCCTGTCAAGCTATAAGCCTCTGATGACAGACTAGCGAATTACCCGGGAATTACTAGCTATGGAAACAGACAGAAGTCTGGCTTAAGTGCGCCACAGGTTACAGGAAGAGAGTTGGAATGCTGAATGAGCATACTGAATAGCACCTTTGGATAAAGTTGCTGATGGCGTTCAGATGCTGCCTCAATCACATAACAGTACAGTGCTGGGCAATTCAAAAAGTCCATTTCAGAGGGAAAAACAATGTCCTACAAATCCAGCAGAGCTGGGTTTGTTGAACATTGATTTTTCGCAGTCAGAATTGCCTTGTGAAACCACTTCTAAAATGGTACCGGCGCTGCGTGAAAGGACAATTCTTGCATGCACATTGATAGAAAATGAGAGACGTTATTAAGTCAGCTCTGCATGCATGACAAACAGCATGAAAACAAGAACAAATTACTGTGGAGCTCTCCAAGGTTTTCACGCTTATAAAGTTAATTAATTTTTGATCTGATTTTTGCTGCTGGAAATTAGTAGCAAAATTGTTTACAATAAGATGTTATAACAAACTTCAACACTCTTCCAACTTAACCACTTTGATTTTAAATATGTTTCGGAGCCAGGGGGGGAGAGGGGATGGAATCTCCTCGAGTCTCAATGATAAAAACATATGAACTAGGAGCAGGAGTAGGCCATCTGGCCCCTCGAGCCTGCTCCGCCATTCAATAAGATCATGGCTGATCTTTTCGTGGACTCAGCTCCACTTACCCGCCCACTCACCATAGCCCTTAATTCCTTTACTGTTCAAAAATTTATCTATCTTTGCCTTAAACACATGCAATGAGGTAGCCTCTCCTGCTTCACTTGGCAGGGAATTCCACAGATTCACAACCCCTTGTGTGAAGAAGTTCCTCCTCAACTCAGTCCTAAATCTGCTCCCCCTTATTTTGAGGCTATGCCCCCTAGTTCCGGTTTCACCTGCCAGTGGAAACAACCTCCCTGCTTCTATCTCACCTATTTCCTTCATAATTTTATATGTTTCTATAAGATTCCCCCCTCATTCTTCTAAATTCCAATGAGTATAGTCCTAGTCTACTCAGTCTCTCCTCATAAGCCAACCCTCTCAACTCTGGTTTCAACCTAGTGAACCTCTTCTGCACCCCCTCCAGTGCCAGTATATCCTTTCTCAAGTAAAGGGACCAAAACTGTACACAGTACTCCAGGTGTGGCCTCACCAGCACCTTATACAGCTGCAACATAACCTCCCTGGTTTAAACTCCATCCCTCTAGCAATGAAGGACAAAATTCCATTTTCCTTCTTAATTACCTGCTGCACCTGTAAACCAACTTTTTGTGATTCTTGCACAAGGACACCCAGGTCCCTCTGCACAGCAGAATGCTGCAATTTATTACCATTTAAATAATAGTCCATTTTGCTGTTATTCCTACCAAAATGGATGACCTCACATTTACAAACATTGTACTCCATCTGCCAGACGCCTCGCCCACTCACTTAGACTATCTATATCCCTTTGCAGACTTTCAGTGTCTTCTGCACACTTTGCTCTGCCACTCATCTTGGTGTCAACTGCGAACTTTGACACACTACACTTGGTCCCCAACTCCAAATCATCTATGTAAATCATAAACAATAATGGATTTGGAATTCTGTTCAATGTGTGGAAAAGCCATTAAGTGATTAGTGCTCCCCATGCACCTTTGAAATGTTTCCCATGGGTTTCCCTCTGTCCTTTGCAACCCTGCTCACAACTTGCTAGCTGACTTGCTGCTGACTGCATTCGAACATGGTTGCCACCCAAATGGGAAAAAAAACCAGTTTGGATCCATATTCTTATTTCTCCATTTTTACTGGTGCTCCATCTTAAGGTAGACAAGACCAGTTCGCACCAATCTTCCTGTTTCCTCATTTTTACTGTTTTTTATTTCCTTCTGGGCAGTCAGTCAGAAACCCTACCATGGACATGATGGGCCAAATGGCCTCCTCCTGCACTGCAACAATTCTGTAGCTCTGCCATTTTGTCGCTCCTCCTTAGATGCCTTTCAGAAGGCCGAGGATGGGACTTAGGCGAGATTCTGACTTAGAGGCTTCAGTCATAATCACACAGATGGTAGGTTTGCACCATTGGCTCCTCATCCAAGTACACACGCCAAATGCCTCAACCTACGGCTCCTCTCGTACTGAGCAAGATTACTATTCCAGAACACTATGTAATCATCATCATCTTCTTGAGCAGTTGAAATCTGGGTGGTGGGGGTGCTCTCACAGCGGGTGTCTGGGAGGCAGTTCCGCCATTTTGATGAAAGAACAAGAGGACATGTCCATTTCGAGGTGGTCTGTGACATGGAGGGAAACCCGGAGGTGGCAGTGGTGGTGTTCCCATGCACCTGCCGCCTTTGCCCTTCGATTATCTCCGTTGGCTGTGCAGCTGGTTAGCGAAGTAGAGCGACGCCAACAGCATGGGTTCAATTCCGAGGTTGAGGTTACACCCCACCTTCTCAACCTTCCCCCTCACCTGAGGTGTGGTGGTTCCCAGGTTAAATCACCACCAGTGCAGCCGATGGTCAGCTGGGACTATGGCCGTCTGGGACTTGACTTAAATGACAACAGACATTCTTCTGGTCTCTCAGGGAATCAAGGGAAATGGGGAGTGGGAGCAAAAATGAAGTTAAATGAAAAATAAAGTCTTGCATCTATCCAACACTTTTCATGACCATCGGATGTGTCAAAGTGCTTTGCGGCCAATGAAGTAGTTTTAAAGTGTAGTCAACATTGTAACATAGGAGATGTTGTAATGTTGCAGAGTTGAGGCTGAGGAGTAGTTATGATCATGTTGAGTGGCAGAGCAGGTTCGAGGGGCCACATGGTCTACTTCAACTCCTGTTCTTATGCTCTTCTGGTTGAGTTTGGAAGGTGCTGCTGAGGCAAATCATAGAATCACAGGGTGGGATTTTCCAGCAATGCTCGCCCCAAAACCGGAAAATCCCATGTGAGATCAATGGACCTTTGCATGATCTTCCCCCCCCCCCCCCCCCCCCACCTCCTTCCACCGCCCGCTTTGATTCCCGTGGCGCCGGGATGGGAAAAATCCCCCCATAGAATCCCTACAGTGCAGAATGAGACCATTGGCCCCATGGAGTCTGTACCGAAAACAATCCCACCCAGCCCCTATCCTTGTAACCCCACATATTTACCTTGCTCTCCCCCCCGACACTAAGGGGAAATCTCACTTGGCCAATCAACCTAACCTGCACGTCTTTGGAGTGTGGGAGTAAACCGGAGCACCCGGAGGTCCTGGTGAGGTTGCTGCAGACTGAAAGGTTTGTTTATTGATTTTTTTTTGTTGCAGTTTGACAGTTATTATTCAACCTGTTTTTCTTTCAATAGATAAAAGCAAATTACTGTGGATGCTGGAATCTGAAACCAAAAGAGAAAATGCTGGAAAATCTCAGCAGGTCTGGCACCATCTGTAAGGAGAGAAAAGAGCTGACGTTTCAAGTCCAGATGACCCTTTGTCAAAGCTAAAAGGCATAGAAAGTGGGAGATATTTATACTGCAGGGGGAGGGAATGAAAGATGAGTCATAGCCACAGAAACCAGGGGAAAGGCTGCTCATAGCTGTCCACAGAGAGAATAAAGGGTGTGAATGGCCAAACGGCAGAGCAGCTGTAAACTGTGACAGATGGAGATGTTTGAGGTGGGGGAGGGAGGGGGGGGGAGAGAGGGGGGGAGGGCGGGGTGGGGGGGAGAGAGGGGGGGAGGGCGGGGTGGGGGGGAGAGAGGGGGGGGCGGGGTGGGGGGCGGGGTGGGGGGAATGGGACAGGTGTAGAATGTAGAAAAGAGGAAGCGGGGGAGAAAAGATAAGGGAAGGGGGATGAAGTGGTGGGAAAGAGTGGGTTGGGGGGGGAGAAAAATGAAGAAAGACAATAAAGAAATGAAAGGTAGAGAACAGTAAAAAAATAAATAAAATAGAATGAAAACAAGGGGCCGAGATGGGATGGGGTAAGTCATCTGAATTCGATGTTGAGACCGGAAGGCTGTAAAGTGCCTGGCCGGAAGATGAGATGCTGTTCCTCCAGTTTGTGTTGAGCTTCACTGGAACATTGCAGCAGACCAAGGACAGACCTGTGGGCATGGGAGCAGGATCGTGTGTTAAAATGTCAAGCAACCGGAAGGTCAGGGTCCTGATTGCGCACAGTTCGAAGGTGCTCAGCAAAGCGATCACCCAGTCTACGCTTGGTCTCTCTGATATAGAGGAGACCACAATGGGAGCAGCGAATGCATTAGACCAAACTGAAAGAGGCGCAAGTGAAACACTGCTTAACCTGGAATGAATGTTTTGGGCCTCGGATGGTGAGCAGGGAAGAGGCAAAGGGACAGGTGTGACACCTTTTGTGATTGCATGGGAAGCTGCCATGAGTGACGGGAGAGGTGTTGGGTATAGTGGAGGAGTGGACTAGGTTATCCCGGAGGCAAAGGTCTCTGCGGAATGCTGACAGAGGGAGTGAAGGGAAGGTGTGTTTGGTGGTGGCATCACGCTGGAGTTGGCAAAAATGGCGGAGGATTATTCTTTGCATGTGGAGGCTGGCGGGGTGAAATGTGAGAGAAAGAGGGACTCTATCCTTGTTCTGTTTTTCTTTTGTTTGTTGCTGACAGCTGAGACCATTTATGGTCACACTCCCTCGGCCAGTTATAGGAACGCAGGTCAGGTATAGGAACAGAGCAACATAAGAACTGGACTCGGATAGTAAGCACTCATTCTGTATTCAGTTATATGTAGCTGATCTGTAACTCAGCTCGAGTTAGTGCCTTCATTACATTTGAAATGTAAGAAGCATGGCATCACTTTGTACACAGCAAGATCTCACAAACAGTAATGTGATAATGACAAGATAATCTTGTTTTTTGTGATGTTGATTGAGTGGATAAGCATTGGCCAGGACATCGCGCAAAAGTCCTCTGTTCGTTTTCAAAATAGTGCCATGGGATCTTTAACATCCTCCTGAGAGAGAATACAGGAAGTCAATTTCACACCTCATCTAAAGGAAGGCTTCTTCCACACTGCAGCACTCATTCAGTGCTGCCGAGGAAGGGTCAACCTCTGTGGTGGGACTCTTTCATTATTCTTTCATAGGATGTGGGATTCGTTGGCTGGGCCAGCATTTGCTGCCCATCCCCAATTGCCCTTGAACTGATTGGCTCGCTAGGCCAGTTCAGAGGGCATTTCAGAGCCAACCACATTGCTGTGGCTCTGGAGTCACATGTAGGCCAGACCAGTTAAGGATGGCAGATTTCCTTCTCTAAAGGACATTCGTGAAGCAGATGGGTTTTTACAACAATGGATGATATACTCCTAGCAACTGGCTTGACAGCCAACACTGCTACCAACCAAGCCACAATTTAAGACATTTGAGGATCATTGACCTGAAATATTGACTCATCTATCTCCATGGATGCTGCCTGACCTGCTGAGTATTTTCAGCATTTTCTTTTGGTATAAAAGGGACATCTCTGTATCTCTCACCAGAGGCAGATGGCGACAAAACTCTTGTAACTCTTGTAAGGCCTCCCCGTTCCTATTTTCTAAGGTTTGGGCCCCAAATCTAAGGAAGGATGTGCTGGCCTTGGAGTGGGTCCAGAGGAGGTTCACGAGAATGATCCCAGGAATGAAGTGCTTGACATATCATAGAATCATAGAAACCCTACAGTACAGAAAGAGGCCATTCGGCCTATCAAGTCTGCACCGACCACAATCCCACCCAGGCCCTCCCCCCATAGCCCTACATATTTTAACCACTAATCCCTCTAACCTACGCACCTCAGGACACTAAGGGCAATTTTTAGCATGGTCAATCAACCTAACCCACACATCTTTGGGCTGTGGGAGGAAACTGGAGCATCTGGAGGAAAGCCACGCAGACATGAGCAGAATGTGCAAACTCCACACAGACAGTGACCCAAGCTGGGAATCGAACCCAGATCCCTGGAGCTGTGAAGCAGCAGTGCTAACCACTGTGCTACTGTGCCACCCATCCACTGTGCTACCATGCCGCCCTACCAGGAGCATCTGAGGACTCTGGTTCTGTACTTGATGGAGTTTAGAAGGATGAGGGAAGGATCTCATTGCAACTGACCAAATAATGAAAAGGCTGGATAAAATGGATGTGGGGAAGATGTTTCCATTAGAGAGACTTAGAGCCAAGGGCACAGCCTCCGGGTAACGGAACGACCCTTTCGAACCAAGATGAGGAGGAATTTCTTCAGCCAGAGGATGATGAATCTGTGGAATTCATTGCCACAGAAGGCTGTGGAGGCCAGGTCATTGAGTGTGTTTAAGGCAGAGATAGATAGGTTCTTGATTGGTAAGAGGATCAGGAGTTATGGGGAAAATGCAGGAGAATGGGGATGAGAAACCTATCAGCCATGATTGAATGGCGGAGCAGACTCGATGGGCCGAATGGTCTAATTCTGCTCCTATATGTCATGGTCTTATGGCTTCTGTGTAACCAAGGTAAATCACGCAGGTGAAATTCTGTGTTATATTTACTGCACTCCAGCAATTCCTCTTGAAGTTTTCAATAGCTTAGTTAAGCCTTCAGTTGAGACTCAAGGTTGTCCATGATTATCTGAACAAAGCCTTAATAAAGTATTCCTGTGCTGTAGATGGCTACAGTTAAATACTGAATGGGAGCAGCAGCGATTGTGAAATATAATTGCTAAGCTTTGTTATTGTTAAGCAAATACAGCTCCTTAACAGGGCACATTTCAGAATGAATCTGGTTGAATGGTTGAAAAAAGTGTTCTGGGGTTTTCATTCCTTATTAAGAGGCTTTAAGTATACATTTTATTACAGATTCTTGTCAACTTCAGCAGCTTGAAGGCCTCACTTTGAAATGTTTTTCTCGTATCCTCCATCTTCCCAATCTCTGTTGCCTTCTCCAACTCAACAATCTCTCTCTGGGATCTGCCTGACGCTAATTCTGGCCTCTTGTGAGACTCTGACGTTAATCGTTTCACTCTGTGATCGCAACTGTACCTTCAGCTTGTGAAGTCCTGGAATATCTTCCCTGAACCTCTCTCTCAATAAAACCGACATTGATTACAACACCCATCCTAAAAGTACTGCTAATGTGGCTTGGTGTCAAATGTTGCCCGATAATCGCTCTTGCAAAGCACCTTGGGGCATATTACTAGATTGAAGATGCTATAGAAACATAGAAGCATAGACACTGGAAGGAAGAGTAGGCCATCCAGCCCTTTGAGCCTGCTCCGCCATTCATTATGATCATGGCAGTTCATCAAATTCGATATCCTGATCCCCCTACTTTCCCCCATACCCCTTGGTCCCTTTAACCCCTATATAAATTTTTTGATTTGATTTGATTTATTATTGTCACATGTATTAACATACAGTGAAAAGTATTGTTTCTTGTGTGCTGTACAGACAAAACATACCGTTCATAGAGAAGGAAAGGAGAGAGTGCAGAATGGAGTGTTACAGTCATAGCTAGGGTGTAGAGAAAGATCAACTTAATGCAAGGTAAGTCCATTCAAAAGTCTGACAGCAGCAAGGAAGCAGCTGTTCTTGAGTCGGTTGGTACGTGACCTCAGACTTTTGTATCTTTTTCCCGAAGGAAGAAGGTGGGAGAGAGAATGCTCGGGGTGTGTGGGGTCCCTAATTATGCTGGCTGCTTTGCCGAGGCAGCAGGAAGTGTAGACAGAGTCAATGGTTGGGAGGCTGCTTTGCGTGAAATGCAAATTGTTGTTGTGCAATGAAATGTCCCTCGAGCATCTTCTAAACATCCACGCAGCATGGTGACGCAGCGGTTAGCACTGCTGCCTCACAGTGCCACGGACATGGGTTCCATTCCCGGCTTGGGTCACTGCCTGTGTGGAGTTTGCATGTTCTTCCCGTGCATGCGTTGGTTTTTTCTGGGTGCTCCGGTTTCCTCCCACAGTCTGAAAGACGTGCTGGTTAGGTGGATTGGCCGTGCTAAATTGCCCCTCAGTGTCCCAAGATGTGTAGGTTAGATGGATTAGCCATGGAAAATGTGTGGGGCTATGGGGATAGGGCAGAGGAGAGGGCCTTAGTCAAATGATCTATTGGAAAGTCAATGTAGACTCGATGGGCTGAATGGCCTTTTCTGCACTGTAGGGATTCTATGATTCACAACACTCACCTGCGTCCTTACACAGATGCCCCAGTGTATTTGCAAGCTGTGGCTCCTATTCCCTCCTCACTACCAAATTTGACCCATTGAAGCTCATTCTGCCAAATGTTGAGTTGAATTCTTTCAAACGCATTCGATGTCAAATTGATTTTTTTTTGTGTTTGTTTCTATTTATCCCCCGAACATATTCTCTGACATATCGAATGCAGAGCTGCCACTTGGATGGATTTTGCATCTGAACATTAAAGAACAAACACTTGGCCTGAAAAAAATGCTTCTTGAAGGATATTTACCACCCACTGATTTTCTGTGAGCCAGCAAACAGGCACTGCCACTTTCCTCTTGGCACCAGCAATGATTGCTCCTCTGCCCCTTTGGCGTGAATCGGGGTGATTTGCATTTGCTCCAGATTTTGAACATCTTGTTTCCGAGAAGAGTTGAGACCTTATGAAATCTTGACAGTCCTTAACACCAGGGAGTGATTCAGAGACAAGGAGGAGTGGGGAAGGGGACGGGTTGGGGGTGTGGTGGTGATGGGGGGTGGGCTTCTTACACATTTAATTGTACTGCGTTGCATTGATGTATCGTTTGGTGAGCTACTTATTATTTGGGGCATGTTTCGGCAGATGTATTGACGTTTGGAACACATGGGTGAGACTATGAAAAGACTTGCATCGTCACAGGTTGTCACATCCTTCAGGAATATCTTACTCCACCTCATATGTATTGAATTAGTTTGACGTCCAGTGACTGTTATGAGGTAGAAGCAGGACAGCAATGAGATTAGTGAGTCTGTTAGTCTAATCTTGGTGGCGTTGTAAGTTTTTCAGGCAACTCAGGCCTTTTTTATGAGCTGGGAAAAGGACTTGAACCCTAAAGAACTGTGAAAGTGGCCACACTTGGCTGCAGGACTTGACCAAAAATGTCCCAGGGAGCCCAGCCAGCCTGTGTGTGTGTGTGTGTGTGTGTGTGTGTGTGTGAAGGGGCCCAGTCCAAAAATTGCAAGCAGCCAGAAACCAGACAGACTGCTGATTAGGTTATCAGCAGCACAAAAAGTATCTGACAACCTCACCAGACTAGGCCGGCAGCAAGACAATACACCTGGTCTGGACTCAATACAGGTGATAATGGCCTTACCCCAGAGCGAGGAGAAGCCCATTTCCCTAATGAGAAAACAATTAAATGATCTCCGATGGAACAATAAAGGACAGCAAGAGACCTATCACCTGGGATGGGACCATCTGGTCTCTATGGACTGTAAGATCGCAGCTGCAGATAACACTAGCAAGCCTTTGTCTGTGGAACTGCCGGTTGGAAGGGGGGCGGAGTTGGCAGGAAAAGAATTCAAGTTTTACAATATAAAAGGATGGTCAGGCCGGCCATTTCTCTTTTTTCTCTTCGGACCAGCATGACAGCACTCTCCACTCTCCTCCTGTTCCTGCCTCTCGGTCGTCTCCAGCACACAGCCTGAAGCCCACTGAGCAACTTAAACTAGGATTGTGAGTACCCTCTGGTAATTCGCGAAGTTCCCGAGATCATCATAGTGGGTGAGGCTTTGGGGAAAGGGGGGGGGCTTTTGCATGTACCTTTCATAGTTTAAGACGTGGTAAACTTGTATAAAATAAGAATTCCGTTGTGTCCGTTTTAGTATTCCTTCCATAGCTATAGTCTTATAGAGCATAAGGCATGGTATGTTGTTTTCCTGGTGTTTGGTGACCTTTGACCTTGATGTTTTTATATATATATATATCTTTGACTTCCGTTGGAGTCCGTTTTGATCTTTTCAATTTCTCACCAATGATCTCTGACAAAGTCACAATATTAAATATCCCTTAACATAATTCCGGAGTCTAGAACGGAGGGTACCCTGGGCGCTTCGAAACCGCCCACTCAGGAAAGGCTGCCAGGTAGTGGTTTGGCAGCAGTTTCCTTTTCTCTCTCTTGGGAGCGCTACTCTAGTGAAGTAGACGCAAGGTGGCCATTGTTCCATCGGCGAGAGAGAGAATCACTCGGGCATTGGTGGGGTTTGGGTGATGGAGAACCAAACCTAAAATAAGCCCAGTGGAGTTAAAAAGAGGGATCCTGCTACAGCGTCAATGAAAGGATTATTTTTGACCAGGGTGCTTTTGACTTCTTCAAACACTGGGTTGGATTTTCTGGCCCTTTCCACCGATGGAATCTCCCCCCCGCCACCTCCACTCCCCACCACCCCCCCACACCTAATGCCCCCCTATTCTCACCACACCCACTCCTCCCCAAACAACCTCACCATAAGATTTTGAATGCACAGTAAGCAGATGGATACCACTCTGCCGGCTGATCTACCCTGGCTCCTTGTACAGCAACATCTCACTTTTAAAATTTGCATCCTTGCTTAGCCTTATTTCTCCCTATCCCAGTATTCTCCCCCAGGCCTACGGTGGCACAGTGGTTAACGCTGCTGTCTCACAGCGCCAGGGACCCGGGTTTGATTCTCGGCTTGGGTCACTGTCTGTGTGGAGTTTGCACGTTCTCCCCGTATCTGCGTGGGTTTCCTCCGGGTGCTCCGGTTTCCTCCCACAGTCCAAAGATGTGCAGGTTAGGTGGATTGGCCATGCTAAATTACTCCTTAGTGTCAGGGGGACTAGCTAGGGTAAATGCATGGAGTTATGGGGATAGGGCCTGGGTGGAATTGTGGTCGGTACAGACTCGATGGGCTGAATGGTCTCCTTCTGCACTGTAGAATTCTATGATTCTAACCCCCAGGATCTCTACTCCTCCAATCTTAGTATCTTCATCATCCCTGATTTTTATCACTCCACCATTGGCGGCCATGTCTTCAGATATCTGGACCCCGAACTCTATAATTCCTCCACTAAACCTCTCCAGTTCACTACCTCCTCACTCTCCCTTTAAGATACTCTTTAAAACTTACCTCTTTGATCAGTTTATGGTCATCTGTCTTAATATGCCTGGCGCTGTCCAGTTTTCTTTGATATTGCTCCAATTAAGCATCGACATAAATAAAACCTATTGGACAATATACCCATTTGTGTGTTTTTGTGCATGTATGTGTGTGTATGTGTGCATGTGTATGCGTGTGTGCACGTGTGTGTGTGTGTACAACACAGTGGCACTGCTGCCTCACAGTGCCAGGGATCCAGGTTCAATTCCCACCTAAGGTCACTGTCTGTGTGGAGTTTGTACATTCTGCTTGTGTCTGTGTGGGTTTCCTCCCATAGTCCAAAAGACGTGCTAGTTAGGTGCATTGGCCATGCTAAATTGCCCCTCAGTGTACCCGAACAGGTGCCAGAGTGTGGTGACTGGGGATTTTCACAGTAACTTCATTGCAGTGTTAATGTAAACCTACCTGTGACGCTAATAAATAAAAACACTTTGTGTGTACATTTGTGCACATTTGTGTGTGCATGTGTGTCTGCATGCGTATATCTGTGTGTGTGTGTGGGTGTCTTTGCGCATAATGATAAGGCTTCTAACACAGGTCATGGTTTCACATGTGATGAATGCAGTAAATGACAGAACCCTTAAGAGTATTGATGGGCAGAGGGATCTGGTACACAGGTCACTGAAAGTGGCAACACAGGTGGAGAAGGTAGTCAAGAAGGCATATGGCATGCTTGCCTTCATCGGCCGGGGCATTGAGTTTAAAAATTGGCAAGTCATGCTGCAGCTTTATAGAAACTTAGTTAGGCCACGCTTGGAATATAGTGTTCAATTCTGGCCGCCACATTATCAGAAGGATATGGAGGCTTTGGAGAGGGTACAGAAAAGATTTACCAGGATGTTGCCTGGTACGGAGGGCATTAACTATGAGGAGAGATTGGAGAAACTTGGTTTGTTCTCACTGGAACAACGGAGGTTGAGGGGTGACCTGATAGAAGTCTACAAGATCATGAGAGGCATGGACAGAGTGGATAGTCAGGAGCTTTTTCCCAGGGTGGAAGAGTCAATTACTAGGGGACACAGGTTTAAGGTGTGAGGGGCAAGGTTTAAAGGAGATGCACCAGGCAGATTTTTTACACAGAGCGTGGTGGGTGCCTGGAACTCGCTGCCGGGGGAGGTAGTGGAAGCAGATACCACAGCGACTGTTAAGGGCATTTGGACAAATACATGAATAGGATGGGAATAGAGGGATACGGTCCCCGGAAGGGTAGGGGGTTTTAGTTAAGTTGGGCAGCATGGTCAGTACAGGTTTGGAGGGCCGAAGGGCCTGTTCCTGCGCTGTAATTTTCTTTGATCTTTGTTCTTTGTTCTTTGAATCAATACTTGGGCGCGGTCCAGACTGCAGGTTTGCAAAAGGAACATTTAAGAAAATAGTATAATAAGAAGAAAGTAATTAATAATCTTAAATAAAATAATTTGTTAGATTCATTATCCATTAACTTTTGCATGGATGAAGTGACACATTAACAATAATTAAATCCTGTTTCTTAAAAGCCTTTGAAACTATATGCAAATGTATTCCAAGGTGAGGTGTAAGCTAAAGTATGTTGTTGTTATGTTTCAATATGCTTAAATAGCAAAGATTGGGGAATTGGGATTGCTTGTGCTTTTCTGACACTGTGGCGTTTGTGCACGAGCAGTGATCCGGAGGGGTATGGACAAGGTAAATAGTGAGAGACTGTTCCCTCTGAAGAGTGTATAGCAAGAATTAAGGGGAAAAGTTCAAAGTAATTGGGAAAATAAGGAGAAATAATGTGAGGAAAATATTTTTCACCAAGGGAATCTGGAACGAGCTTCGAATCACAGAATCCCCTACAGTCCAGAGGGAGGCCATTTGGCCCATCGAGTCTGCACCAACCACAATTCCACCCAGGCCCCATAACCCCATGTATTTATGTTAGCTAATCCCCCTGACACTAAGGGCAATTTAGCATGGCCAAACCACCTAACCCGCACATCTTTGGACTGTGAGGGGAAACTCGGAGCACCCGGAGGAAACCCACACAGACACGGGGAGAACGTGCAAGCTCCACACAGACAGTGACGCAAGCCTGGAATCGAATTTGAGTCCCTGGCGCTGTGAGGCCGCAGTGCTAACCACTGTGCCACCATACTGCCTGCGACCTTCCTGAGAGTGTGGTGGAGGCAGGTTCGATCAACCTATTCCAAAGGGAATTGGATTGCTATCAGAAAAGGAAGAATGTTATGGGGATGACGCAGAGGGAGTGGGGCTAGATAGAATGCTCTTACAGTGAGCTAGTACAAACTCGATGGGCCAAATGGCCTCCTTCTGCACTGTAAAGATTCTGTGTCGCTGTGATCATCTGCTGGAAGTAGGCAGAGGCAGCAGATCGTGACATCAATCAGCGGGCAGCGCTAATTTCACACCAGCAGTGTCATTTTAGAACTCAGCACTCCAGCTAACTCTTAATCTCACACAGCTGAATGCACACCCTGGAATCATCAACTACTTACAGATTAGTTGCTGATTGATTTATTCTGGCTCCAATTCTGCAAGTTTTTGGTGCTTTTCTTTTTAAAATTTCAGAAGTCTACAGGGAGCAGCGTGACAGAGGTTCCTCCGTTAGCTACTGCTCCCGGACATGGGTGCACCACAGGAGCCATTCTCCTCGGAGAACAGCGTGGCTCGGACAATGAACAAAGACCATGCAGAGCAGCACCAACGGGTGGAAGAGGGAGGAAGATGAGGAGGGAGGGGAGAAGAGTAAACAGCAGCAAGCCGTGTCGACTCAAGGTGTTCAGGCAGCAAACCTCTGACCTGAATTTCAGTGACGAATGATGTCATTCCTGCCGGCCCACCACGGGTTCCCTGACAGCGGAAGGTGCAGACAACGGGAAGCCCTGTTGTCAGCGGTGAGACCCGCCACCAGCCAATGGCGGGCCACCTCTGTACCTCATGCCACGGTGGTGCGAGGGGCAGAAAGTTCTGCCCATTTTGTGAGATGTCATAAGGATGTCTTCACCGAAATTTGCCACACGTTGCTGCCAAATTGCAACCTCAGAACAGGGCAAGGTTGGCATCACCAGACCCTTGAAGGTGGCAGAGGCAATGAACTTTCATGTGTGTGGCTCCTTCAGGCTGCAACTGGAGATATTTGTAGCCTACACTGTTGTACAAGGGAGTTTACTGAGACTCTCTAACTCAATGGGAGCAAACTACATTTCAGTCTCTCTTGACAGAAAGCAATAGGCAGAACAAGAACACACCATTGCTTGGATTACAGATCACGTAGGCTGCTTAGACTGCATACTGTGGAGATGCCGGCGTTGGACTGGGGTAAACACAGTAAGAAGTTTAACAACACCAGGTTAAAGTCCAACAGGTTTATTTGGTAGCAAAAGTCACACAAGCTTTCGGAGCTCCAAGCCCCTTCTTCAGGTGAGTGGGAATTCTGTTCACAAACAGAGCATACAAAGACACAAACTCAATTTACATGAATAATGCTTGTCTGCTTTCTTGCATCTTTGTGGAAACTTGATGTCTGTGTCGATATGCGCGATCTTCTTGGAGATCCTCTCCACTTGGAGCCGGCAGTTTGCGATGTCGATGGTAGTCATGATGTGGAGATGCCGACGTTGGACTGGGGTAAACACAGTAAGAAGTTTAACAACACCAGGTTAAAGTCCAACAGGTTTATTTGGTAGCAAAAGCCACACAAGCTTTCGGAGCTGCATAGACTGCATACACACATTGCTTTGCATGTCGCATGTCAACTCTGCTCTGACACATTGCCACGTTGAGGGTATGGACAGGATGAGTAGAAAGCAGCTGTTCCCCTTGGTTGAGGGTCACTTACAAGGGGGATTTAGGTTTTAGGGTAAGGGGCAGGAGATACAGAGGGGACTTTCACTCAGAGGGTGGTGGAAATCTGGAATGCACTGCCTGGGAAGGTAGTGGAGGCCGGGAAACCTTACAACCTTGAAAAAAAAATTGGATGAGCTCTTGAAATATCAAAACATTCAGTGATATGAGACAAGGGAAGGGAAATGGGATTAGTGTGACTTTAGTGGTAGTTATTGTCGGTGCAGACTCGAAGGCCGGAGGGCCTTTTCTGCACTGTATGACTATGACTCTATGGCAACCCGTGAATGAAGAAACATAATATTGTAAAAGTCAATCTCTAAGTCACTATTCACCAACAATCCCTTATCTTTCTTCCATGGCTGACCATCACAGTCTCCACTTTGCTATGTTTCTAGGTTTCCACAATACAAAAGCAAATGCTGAATTAATTTTCCAAATCAAGTTGTAAATGAAACCAAGCCCCAACACATACAAAATTCTCTAATCGCTCTTCAGTATTTCCTTGGTGCCTGTCCTCCATTAGCTTCTGCCAGTGCTCCTGCTCCCCTGCAGTGCTGCCCCAGAGACTGCAGCAAGGCCAGTGAAAAGCTGCTGACTGTCACTGGAGGAGACTGTACCTGCCCTTGGTAAACAACCTCCAGCAGCTCTGGTCCTACGAGACCCGGCTTCAGACTGCATCTTATAGGCAGAAGCAGCGACAGTCCAGGCTGGCTGACTGACCAGAGGCAGTAAGGGCATTGACCAAGTGGGCAGACTGTGAGGGTTTAAAGTCTCAAGTTTATTTATCAGTAGCCTTACATTAACACTGCAATGAAGTTACTGTGAAAAATCCCCCAGTCACCACAATCCAACACCTGTTAGGGTACACTGAGGGAGAATTTAGCGTGGCCAATGCACCAAACCAGCAGGTCTTTCGGACTGTGGGAGGAAGCTGGAGCACCCGGAGGAAACCCACGCAGACGCGGGGAGAACGTGCAAACTCCGCACAGACAGTGACCCGAGCCAGGAATCGAACCGGGTTCTCTGACACTGTGAGGCAGCAGTGCTAACCACTGTGCCACTGTGCTGCCCAAATGCTCTCTTCCTGAGTGAGGAGGTAAGGGTCACGCTCTAAGGACCCTCTCTCACTCCCCTTGGCTGGTGCCTTAACAATCTGAGCGAGGTGTTGGAGCACAGGTTGTTGAACTAGAGACCAAAGATGTACGGGTCAGGTTGATTGACTCAATTGACCCTAATGTCCGGGGGATTAGCAGGGTCAATGAGGGTTATGGGGGAATAGAACCGAGGTGGGATTGTGGTCGGCACAGACTTGATGGGCCAAATGGCCTCCTTCTGTACTGCAGGGATTCTATGTATTCTATGACTGCTGTGATGTTCTGAAAAACCTCCAACGCACAGTGTGAATGTACAGGCATGATGGCAGCTGCCTGATCTTGCATAGCCATTCTGCAGTGCTCCGACTTCCTGGTGGAAGCTGTCTGTCTGTGCATGTGTGTGCGCGCGCGCCACAGTAGAGCATCAATGTTTCAGTGTTGCCAAGGATGTAGGTTAGGGGGATTAGCGGGGCAAATGTGTGGGGTCAAGGGGATGGGGCGGGGGGGGCGGGGGGGGGGGGGCGGGGCACTGGGTGGTGAGCCTGGGTGAGATGCTCTGTCAGAGACTCGCTGCAGACTCGATGGGCCAGACGGCCTCCTTCTGCACTGTAGAGATTCTCTGATCTTTAGGGGTCGGATTCGCTTCCAGTGTGATGGACAGTGCCTGCTCCAACCCAATACACATCCTGCCTTTGAGCAATACAGGCTGGTGTTAACCGGTACTTACCATTTACAATATTGCCCCAATGTCCACACATTCCGCCAAATGACAGCGCAGTTGGCACAGGCTTGGATGCTAATGACATCGAAATGATGAGGCATCAGAACATTGGCATGCTTACACTGCATGGCAAAAGCCCAATGCGGGTTAATCAGGCACCATGTTTGGTTCTCCGGTTTTTCAGGGGGGCTAATGAACGTAGCCCTCAATTATTCTTATCTGAGTCCATTAATAACCTGATTCACAAGCTTTTATACATCCCTTTCTGATCACAGAGTGCCGCCCGGTCGGCCTCTCTGGAAGACTAATGCGTTCCCAAAAAGAAAATGATAATTAAAATGTAAATAACCTTCTATTTTTGAGTGACCTTGGTTTGCCCTCTTCCACTCGGAGCGAATCCATCATTGCCAACTCGCTACTTAAGCAGAAGCACGTAGCAAATTGGATAATGCCCTGTCTAAAATATGATCTGCACGAGAGAAAAACGGTGAACAAGTCTTCCTTGAAAAGCGGCCAAATGAAGAGAGATCTATTTAAGCTGACAAATGTCTTTAAAGGGAGAAATAATTAATGTGCTAATACAAGGGAAGGGACAGATGAGTGGCAGATACAGATAGTCCTGCTGGAATGGGAGCTCGGTGCTCTGCATGTAAATTTATGTAAATGAGGAACAGAGCAGTGTACATTTTCCATTGGTTCGTAGCAACAAAGCAGGCAGAAGATTCCCTCCTGTCCAACCAGCTGTCAGTCATTTGCCTCTCAAGTTTAAAATAATGGGTAGAGATAAATGTGATAAAAACACACGGATATTTAGAGGACATTGTTTGGGATAAGCACGTGAATGAATGAACTCAGGCCCAAGACTAATAATCATCAAAAGTCAAGAAAATAATCAGGGATCAGGGCAAGAAGGTTAGCTGATGTGAAAGGGTCTTGTGTTTGCTTCAGTGTCAGCCTGAGTTCGGAGTTTGCGTTGGCACCTCAGCACTGTGTTAACACCGGGCGCGATCTTACCGGCCGTTCACGCCACACTCCCGCCGCAGCGAGGTCGGAGAATCTGGCAACTATCCAGATCTCCGTTCACTGCGGCGGGGTGGGAAATCCCACCGGCGCGAACGGTGCTGAGATTCCGGCCACCGTCCTTAGAATGATATTTTAACCCGATTGCTCAAGTGGGCACCAGAAATCCCTCAGCGCCATCTGGGGAAGAGAAAGGGTGGCCCGTGACCTCCGGGCTGAATCCCGACTTAAGTTGATTGTTTGCCGCACACGCGCGTTGAGATATTACGGAAAATCCGGTGCACGGACATACTTCCGATTCAGGTTTTGTAAAGGTGCCAGTTTTGAAGCGCTGTGCCACCATCTCCCTCTAACTCTAATTTTAGGGGTGGCACGGTGGCACAGGGGTGGTACGATGGCACAGCGGTTAGCATTGCTGCCTCACAGCGTCAGGGATCCGGGTTTGATTCCCGGCTTGGGTCACTGTCTGTGCGGAGTCTGCAAGTTCTCCCCGTGTCTGCGTGGGTTTCTTCCAGGTGCTCTGGTTTCCTCCCACAGTCCGAAAGACGTGCTGGTTAGGCGCATTGGCCATGCTAAATTCTCCCTCAGTGTACCCGGACAGGCGCCGGAGTGTGGCGACTGGGGGATTTTCACGGTAACTTCATTGCAGTCTTAATGTAAGCCTAATTGTGACTAATAAATTAACTTTAACTTTTAACTTCTATGACTTGCGCTGATGACAGGTCAATGTTTGCAATTACTCATTTGCACACTTATCTTTTAGGTCTAGTTGCAGCGAGTGGAGGCAGCAGACGTTCTTTGGGTGGGTTAATTTTTTAGTAAATATTTTAGAAAGATGTTTAACCTATATGCAATGCACAGAAAGTGAAGCAAAGAAAGTGATCTTATAGAGGTAGATATGATCATGAGAGGCATGGATAGGGTGAATGCACTCAGTCTTTTTCCCAGGGTTGGGGGAATCGAGAACTAGAGGGCATAGGTTTAAGTTAAGAGGGGAAAGAATGAATGTGAACCTGAGGAGAAACTTTTTTACACAGAGGGTGGTACGTGTGTGGAATGAGCTGCTGGAGGAAGTGGTTGAGGCAGGGACATTGACAACATTTAAAAGGCATTTGGACAGATACATGGATAGGAAAGGTTTAGAGGGATATGGGCCAAATGCAGGCAAAAGGGGTTAGCTTAGATGGGCTTTTTGGTCGGCATGGACCAGTTTGGACCGAAGGGCCTGTCTCGGTGCTGGATATTCTATGATTCTATGAACTTTGTCATGACATGCTAATTCCAGTTAAAAGAACCTTCAGATGTAGCAAGCTGGATATTAGTAACTGGATTAAGTTTCAGCTGACATCCGTTTGGATTTTGCTATATATTTTAAGCAGTTTTTATCCCAATTTTGAGAGTCTTCCTGATGCAATGTTGATGGTTAGAAGTCTACATTTGCAGTGGGAAGTATGTACTTTGGCGAGCTTTAGTAATGTGTATTCCTGAAGATGCCATATGCAAGTCTCCTAAAAAGTAAAGTTTATTTATTAGTCATAAGTAAAGCTTACATTAACACTGCAATGAAGTTACTGTGAAATTCCACTAGTTGCTACACTTTGGTGTCTGTTCGGGTCAATGCACCTAACCAGCACGACTTTCAGACTGTGGGAGGAAACCGGAGCACCTGGAGGAAACCCATGCAGACACAGGAGAATGTGCAAACTCCACACAAACAGTGACCCAAGCCGGGAATCGAACCCGGGTCCCTGGCGCTGTGAGGCAGCAGTGCTAACCACTCTGCTACTGTGCTGCCCCTATGAGCTGTTTTCCCGGTGACCTGGCATGAATTTGCTCAAAAGGCATGTTTCTCCGTTTGTTCACAATAGGCAAGGCACAGAGGGTGCTCAATCAGCTCGCACTTGCAAAACCCAAAACAAAAATCGACTGGTCGATGTGATTCTGTGATTGGGCAGCACTTGCTGAACAATCCTGAGGATGCTAATAGCTTCAACCAATTCAACATAATCAGTTGAGCTTGTAACGCGGTTCACTCACACTTGCCAGAAGCGACATACACTTATATACAATGACCCTTTCTCTGCAAGCAAAAGGAATTTTGTGCCTTTTTTTTTGTTGACTTGTCTGGGCATTGGGAGCCGATAGATCACCTGTTCTTTTCTCCACTGCAACACTTCAGCCAGTCAGCGCCTACTTGCTAACCCATCTGTACTTTTTTCTCCTGGAGTATAAATTGTTTATGATCGTTTGAAATTTGACATTTTTGCATTTGTCTGGCTGAGTGCAAGATTAAAAGCTTTGGCAACATTTTCAGCAACATTAAAAAATGATTCCTCATAGAGAAAATATTTGGAAATATTCCCCATTGTCGGGGTTTACACAAATTAGGATCATAAACATAAGATTGCCATCAATAAATCTATTTCGGAGTTCAGGAGCAACCTTTCTCCAGAGGGTGATTGAAATATTTTTCATCAGCTAAGGGTGTTAAGGGGTATGGAACTAGGGCGGACAAGTGGAGTTAGGATATAGATAAGCCATGATCTAAGTGAATAAAGGATGTGCTGGCCTTGGAAAGGGTCTGGAGGAGGTTCACAAGAATGATCCCTGGAATGAAGAGCTTGTCGTATGAGGAACGATTGAGGACTCTGGGTCTGTACTTGTTGGAGTTTAGAAGGATGAGGGGGGGTCTCATCGAAACTTACAGGATACTGCAAGGTCTGGATAGAGTGGACGTGGAGAGGATGTTTCCACCAGTAGGAAAAACTAGAACAAGAGGGCACAACCTCAGACTAAAGGGACGATCCTTTAAAACAGAGATGAGGAGGAATTTCTTCAGCCAGACAGTGGTGAATCTGTGGAACTCTTTGCCGCAGAAGGCTGTGGAGGCCAGGTCATTGAGTGTCTTTAAGGAATAGATAGGTTCTTGATTAATAAGGGGATCAGGGGTTATGGAGAAAAGGCAGGAGAATGAGGAGGAGAAAAATATCAGCCATGATTGAATGACGGAGCAGACTCGATGGGCCGAGTGGCCTAATTGTGTTCCTATGTCTTATGGTCTTATGGTCTAACAGGTTTGAGGGGCTGAACTGCATCCTGACACTCCTATGTTCCTAGTGTTTGATATGATTTTGCAATTGGACAACCCTTGCCTGATAATCCTGAGTCCGCTATGAGCTGCAACCAATTTAACATCATCAGTTGATCTTGTAAGGTGGTTCACTCACACTTGCCAGAAGTGTCACACATTCATGCGCAGTGATAGCTAGTACAGTATTGCTGAAAATGGTGGTTTCTGAAGGTGGGAATAGATACATGGAGGTAAATTTTCTGAGCGGGCTGATGTAGCAAAGTGATTGAGACAGTGGAGGAAGCTGGAATCAGCACTGTATCAGAGTTAGGACAGTGGTGAGGTCAATAGAACTTTAGTTAGGCCTCATTTGGAATATTGCATCCAGTCCTGGTCGCTGCATTACCAAAAGGATGTGGAGAATTTGGAGAGGGTATAGAAAAGGTTTACCAGGATGCTGCCTGGTATGGAGGGTATTAGCTCAGAGGAGAGATTGGACAAACTTGGTTTGTTTTCACTTGAAAAGTCGGAGGCTGAGGGGCGACCTGATTGAAGTTTCCAAAATTATGAGAGGCATGGATAGAATGGATAGTCGGAGTCTTTTTCTCAGGGTAGAAATGTCAATTAACAGGGAATATAGGTTTAAAGTAAAAGGGAGAAAGTTTAAAGGAGATGTGAGAGTTCAAGTTTTTTACACAGAGGGTGGTAAGTGCCTGGAATGCGCTGCCTGAGGAAGTGGTGGAAGCAGATACAATATCACCGTTTAAGAGACATCTTGACAGATGCATGAATAGGCAGAGAATAGAGGGATACGGACCGTGTAGGGGCAAAAAGTCTTTAGTTTCGAAAGGCGTCATGTGTCAGCACAGGCTTGGTGGGCCGAAGGGCCTCTTCCTGTGCTCTACTGTTCTTTGTTCTCTGTTCTAATAGGGAAGGAAGAGTTCACACAAGGAGCCAACTATAGATCAGGATCAAGTGTTTGAAATAGATTTGGCGAAGGGATAGCAGGCAGTGGAACTCGGAAAGAACAGGAGAGATAGATGAATAAGATTGGGGGAGTTGGTGGTGCTGTGGCCATGTCATTGGATTCGTAATCCAAGGGCCCAGTCTAATTCTCTGTGGACACAGGTTCAAATCCCACCACGGCAGCTGGTAGAATTTAAATTCAATTGATAAATCTGGAATATCAAGGGAGCCTCAGTAATGGTGACCATGACAACCATCACCGACTGTTGTAAAAACTCATGTGGTTCACTCTTTAGGGAAGGAAATCTGCCATCCTTACCTGGTCTAACCTACTTGTGAGTCCAGACCCATGTAGTTGGCTCTTCAATGGCCTAGCAAGCCATTTAGTTCAAGGGCATTTCGGGCTGGGCAACAAATGCTGGTTTTTCCAGCAACGCCCATGTCCTGTAAAAGAATGGGGGAAAAAAAATTGCATGGGATGGGATGCAGATGTGACTGAAATTTATGTGGGTCAGGGTCGGGATGCCAGCAACAGAATCATTGGGAAGATAGGCCCCTGTGGTGAACCATCGTTGGTTCCCACCAGGTAGTACTGAGCCAGGGTCTGGCCAGTACTATGAGTCTGTATATATGTTACTGTTGGGGTTAGGGTTGGGCTGTTCTACATGTTACTGTTGGGGTTAGGGTTGGGCTGTTCTACATGTTACTGTTGGGGTTAGGGTTGGGCTGTTCTACATGTTACTGTTGGGGTTAGGGTTGGGCTGTTCTACCTGTAATATAATTATTATGGTACATCCCAGTCGGGCTCCGCCTCCTGGGAGAGGTATAAAGGTCACTGCTCTGTCTGGGACCCTTCAGTCTGGGATCGTGTATTATATATGGTAGCTCTATTGTTGTAGTCAATAAAAGCCTTTATTTCCTCGAGCATCTCTGGCCTCATGAGTTATATCGCGCATCAGCCCCATAATGTTGCTCGGGTAAGATTAAGCATTGGAAACACGTACACACAACGGGTCCACTCTCTGACTGTGCGATCCCGGTGGGATCTGGCACATCAGAAATTTCGATGTGTGCTGCACTTAATATTTTGACCATTAATTTAAATTGTCTGGAAAAATACAGACAACGTGTGCCCCACTTTCTGCTACACACGGCTGACTGGGAAGGTTTCCTGTGAGCAGTGAAAAATTCAGAAGATTGCTTTTTCTTAAGTCAAATCAATTATTCCCTGCGGTCGTTTTGTCTGCGTACTGTCACAACAGCCTCACGTGGCAAACTAATCATCCTTGTTATTAATGGTCGACCAAACATTGGTTGCAAATTGAGATTAAAATTATTTAAACGGTTTTACAGCTAAGAACAGAATATCAAAGTCAAACAGCGCAGAAAAAAGGCCATTTGGCCCATCGTAGTTGTGCCTGCACTTTGAAAAACTCATTCAACCAGTCCCACTCTTCCAATTCATCTCTGAAACTCTGCATATCCTTTTAAGTTTATGCCAAGTTTTTTTTTGGGGGGGCGGCACAGTGGCACTATTGCCTCACAGTGCCAGGGACCCGGGTTTGATTCTAGGCTTGGGTCACTGCCTGTGCAGAGTTTGCACAATCTCCCCGAGCCTGCGTAGGTTTCCTCCAGGTGCTCCGGTTTCCTCCCACGCTCCAAAGGTGTGTGGGTTAGGTGGATTGGCCATGCTAAATTGCCCCTTAGTGTCAGCGGGACTCACTAAGGTAAGTGCATGGGGTTATGGGGAGAGGGACTGGATGGGATTCTGGTCACTGCAAACTCAATGGGCCGAATGGCCTCATTCTGCGCTGTAGGATTCTATGATTCTATGAAATCGGTTTCCACCAGCATTTCAGACCTACATTCTAGATTTTGCAACGTAACTCTGTCAGTCAATTTGTCACACAGGCTTCTTCGTCGAAACATAGTATCAGGAGGAGACTATTCAGCCCCTTTGAGTCAGTTCTGGTCATCCTTTCCTGAGCTTTCCCTTATTCATTCTTTCAGGCATCTCTGGTAAGGTCTGCATTTATTGCCCATCCCTAGTTGCCCTTGAGAAGGTGATGGTGAGCTGCCTTCTTGAACATCTGCAGTCCATGAGGTGTAGGTACACCCACAGTGCTGATAGGAAAGGAATTTTAGGGTTTTGACCCAGCGACGTTGAAGGAACGGTGATATATTTCCAAATCAGGATGATGAGTATCTTGAAGGGAACTTCCAAAGAGTGGTGTTCCCATACATCTCCAGCCCTTGTCCTTTGAGGTGGTAGAGGTTGTGGGTTTGTGAAGTGCTGTTGAAGGAGTTTGAGTGAGTTCCCGCAGTGCTTTGTGTAGATGCTTCATATCGTTGCCACTTTGCATCGACGGTGGAGGGAGTGAAGGTGGTGAAGAGGTGCCAGTCAAGTGGAGTGCTTTGTCCTGGATGGTGTCAAGCTTCTTGAGTGTTGTTGAAGCTGCACTCATCAAGATAAGTGGAGAGTATTCCATCATGCTTCTGATTTATGCCCTGTAGATGGTGGACAGGCTTTGGGGAGTCAGGAGGTGAGTTACTCTCCACAGAATTTCCAGCCTCTGACCGATTCTGACCCACAGTATTTATATGGCGAGTGCAGTTCAGTTTCTGGTCACTGGTAAGCTCCAATGTTGATAGTGTGGGATTCTGTAATGCCATTGAATGTCAAGGGGACGTTGCTGGAGATGGCCATTGCCTGGCATTTATGTGTCGCAAATATTACTCGTCACTTATCAACCCAAGCCTGAATGTTGCCCATATCATGTTGCATATGAAAATGCACTGAATCATAGAATCTCATAGAATTCCTACAGTAAGAAGGACGCCATTCGGCCCATCGAGTCTGTACCAACCAAAATCCCACCCAGGCCCTATTCCCTGAAACCCATGCTTTTGCCCTGCTAATCCCCCTGACACTAGGGCCAATTTAGCATGGCCAATCAACCTAACCCACACACCTTTCGACTGTGGAAGGAAACCGGAGCACCCAGAGGAAACCCACGCATACATGGGGAGAACGTGCAGACTCCACACAGACAGTGACCCAAGGCCGGAATTGAACCTGGGTCCCTGGCGCTGTGAGGCAGCAGTGCTAACCATTGTGCCACAGTGATGCTTTAGCATCTGAAATGTCATGAATGTTGCTGAACATTCATTAGTGAACGTCTCCACTTGATGAAGCAGCTGAAGATAGTTGGGCCTCGGACACTACCTTGAGGAATGCCTGCAATGATGTCCTGGGACCGAGCTGTTTGCTAACTTGCAACTACAATAATCTTCCTTTGTGCCAGGTATAACTCCAACCTTCCTATTATCTATACCCAGGGGACTCACGAATCAGGATAAAGTGATCCACATGTACTGCAATATAACAGAAGGATAGACATTTGGAAATTATGTTGGGATTGAATGTTACAATGCTTGGGATAACGTGTATGAGAATAATTTCAGAAGGTCTAGAAGGGGAAGATGGATAGTGTGATGATAGCAGTGCAATTGATATAGACATAGGGTGGAATTTTCCCATCCCACCTACCACAGGAATCGTAGCGGCTGGAGTGGACAATGTAATGGTCCATTGACCTTGGGTGGGAATTTTCGGCCTTGGAATGAGTGCGGCTGGAAAATCCCACCCATTGATTTTTTTTGACATGTTTAAGGGGAATGTTTGAAAATTCAGCTTTATTCTCCGGGTAGTTAGTGTGTCTGGAGGAATGCAGCTCAGATGCTGGGAAAGCAAGATAATTACTCATTTCAGCTATGCGGGGTTTACTTTGAATAGAGCTAATGGAGATTTCCCCTGGGGAAATTGATTCGGTGATTGATAGGGCCATTTGATAATGTGGTTAATGTGCAGAGCTGGATTTGGAGCAGAGAGAAAAACTAAGCCGTTGCTGTTGGAGGTCTGCTGAGGTCAAAGGCATGTGAAGCCTGTTCCTGAGAACTCACTCTCTCTCCACAAAATCTCTCTGAAAGCTTCAAGAGTGTTAACATAAGTTATAACAAGTATGCCTGCATTTGTTGACTACGTATTTAAAAGTGGTGCAAGAATGGGGTTCATTTGGAACTGGAGCAGTCATAATCTGGAAAGTAAAGTTGATTCTTTTCATTTTTAAATATTGTTCAACTGTTAATGGTTAAGCTGCTTCATTTATTAGAGTTATATTTAAACTGTGTTATTAAGTAAAGTTTGTTTTACTATTGATGACCCTGTTCCAGGTAACTATTTTTGGTTGACATTCAGATTCCCCTCGAGTGGTAAGTTTATAAAGATGCATCCGGCATCCATTTCCTTTCAATAGTTCCTTTTTGAAATTGATCTTCACAGCCCCGGGCATGAGATTTCATGATCAACACGTCAGGGCATGTCTCCAATGCAATCCATATGTCGCCTTTGTGATCACCTTACAAGCACAGTGGTTAGCACTGCTGCCTCACAGCGCCAGGGACCTGGGTTCGATTCCTGGCTTGGGTCACTGTCTGTGTGGAGTCTGCACGTCCTCCCTGTGTCTGTGTGGGTTTCCTCCGGGTGCTCCGGTTTCCTCCCACAGTCCGAATGACGCACTGGTTAGGTGCATTGGCCATGCTAAATTCTCCCTCAGTGTACCTGAACAGGTGCCAGAGTGTGGTGACTCGGGGGTTTTCACAGTAACTTCATTGCTGTGTTAATGTAAGCCTACTTGTGAAAATAACATAAATAAATACCACACATCAGGTGACTTGTGGCAGCCACATTTTGGTTCAGTAAGTTCATCATTAAGTAAGTAAAAGAAAATACATTTTGATGTACGGAGTTTGAGTTTTTAATGTCTTACAAATATGTCATTGCTGCAAAGTTCATAATTTACTTCTGCGCAATCAGGTGTTACTGCTTAACAGCAGCTCCTCTCACATCTAGTGTAACGTATCTGCATTTAGTGACAATACCAGGTCAGTGAGCTGCCAGCATGATCCAAAGAGGCAGAATGGGGATGTAGAAATGATAAGTGAATGGGCCACGATATGGAAGATGGAGGATAATGTGGGTAAGTGTGAACTTATTCACTTTGTAAGGAAACAAAAAGCTGAATATTCTTTTAAATGCTGAGAGTTTAGGAAACATTTGCATTCTGAGGTGTCCTGGAATCACAGAAGGTTCACATGCAGACACGACAGGCAAATATCATAGACTTTATTGCAAGGGAATTGGAGTATAAGAGTAAAGATGTCTTACTGCTATTGTTCATAGCCTTAATTGTGATGCCACATCCTGAGTATTATCTACAGTTTTGATCTCCTTTCTAAAGGAAGGATATACTGGCAATTGTTGGATTCCTGGAGTAAGAAGATTTACCTGCAAGAACAGATTTGGTAGACTGATCCTATATTCCCTCTAATTTAGAAGAATGCAATTGGCCACATTGACGCACTATAAATTATTCAGGGGCTGGATAGGTTGTATGCATGTTCCCTTTGACTTGGGAGCCCAGGACTAGGGGTCCCAGAATAAGAATGGTTAACGCTGTTGCCTCACAGAGCCAGGGACTTGGGTTCCAGTCCAGTTTTGTCTGACTGTGTGGAGTTTGTACGTTCTCCCCGTGTCTGCGTGGGTTTCCTCTGGGTGCTCTGGTTTCCTTCCACACTCCAAAGATGTGCAGGTTAGGTGGATTGGCCATGCTAAATTGTGCCTTAGTGGCCAAAGATGTGTAAATTAGGGAGATTAGCGGAGTCAATATGTGAGGTTTTGAGGATACGGCATGGGTAAAGTGCTCTGTCAGAGAGTCGGTGCACCCGATGGGCCGAATGGCCTCCTTCTCTACTGTAAGGATTCTATGATTCTATGGATTTCTATGAAGAACTGAAAAGAGGAGAAAGCTCTTCACTCAAAGTGTCCTGGACTTTTGAAATTCTCTAACCGAGAGAATCCCGTGTCTGCATGGATTTCCTCTGGGTGTTCCGGTTTCCTCCCACACTCCAAATGCGCAGGCTAGGTGTACTGGCCATGCTAAATTGCCCCTTTGTGTCAGGGGGACTAGCGAGGGTAAGTGTATGGGGTTATGGGGATAGGGTCTGGGTGGGATTGTGGTCGATGCAGACTTGATAGGCCAAATGGCCTCCTTCTGCACTATCGGAATTCTATGATTCTATGGCTTTCTATGAAGAACTGAGATGAGGAGAAACCTTTCCACTCAAAGGGTTTTGGGCCTCTGAAATTCTCTACCCGAGAGCACTGTGGGTGTTCAGTCGCTCAATGTGCACAAGACTGAAACCAATAAATTTTGAATACTGAGGAAATTAAGGCATGTGAGGATTGAGGAGGAAGATGGAGTTGAGATAGAAGATCATCCAAGCTTACACTGACTGGCAAAGCAGGATTCAAGAGCGCAATAGCCTCCTCCAGCCCCGATGTTTTATGTTCTTATTCTCCTATAAACCCCAGGTTTTGGATTCCAGAAACATTTCTTGATTATATCTACTTGATCAAATCCTGTCATAATTTGAAGGATCTCAATGACCTCAGTCTTCTCTTTCTGGAGAAGTATGCTCAGTCTGTCTAGCTTTTAATGTTCTTTCAGGGGACATGGGCGTCGCTGGCTGGGCCAGCATTTATTGCCCATCGCTAGTTACCCGAGGGCAGTTGAGAGTCAACCACATTGCTGTGGATCTGGAGTCACATGTAGGCCAGACCAGGTAAGGACGGCAGATTTCCTTCCCTAAAGGACATTAGTGACCAGATGGGTTTTTCCGACAATCGACAATGGTTTCATGGTCATCAGTAGATTCTTAATTCCAGATATTTTTTATTGAATTCAAGTTCCACCAATTGCCGTGGCAGGATTGAAACCCAAGTCCCTAGAACATTAGCTGAGTTTCTGGATTAATAGTCTCGCGAAAATACCACCAGGCCATCGCCTGCCCTAGTTTAGTGATTTAATTTAAGGCTTCTATTTAAATGCACCAATGCTACTTTACACAAATGTGATGTCCAATGCAATTGGTCAAATGCACTCCGGCTCGACATGTAAGATACGACTTTATAAGTTCTCTCTACATCAATGTCCAGAAACTGGCTGGGGGGTGTAAATGACGGTGTGATATTTGGAGACAGTATGCATTCTTAGACAAATTCTTTGCACTGTCTTTTGAGGTTTATAATTACCATATTTTTCTTGAGTAAATGAAGTTGTTTGTCTTAAAAACAGTGATGGAAATCAGGAAGAAGGGCCATCTGTAGCATAATCCTCAAGATATTTCCAACAGCTTTACACAGGGACCTCTGGGAACATGTATAATTCAGAATGCAAGGTAATAAGAGTGGGAAGGTTATGTGTTCTGTGCCCTCCATCCATCAGCTGAATCTTAAATCCCCTGTTACTTCAGAGCAAGGTTTCCAACACCAGAGAAAGCAAATTTACTTCAAGAAACTTTGAGATCTTGTGGTGGTAAAAGGCCCTTATTTCTGGGTGGTTCAATTTTTTAAAATCCTTTCACGGGGTGGCACGGTAGCACAGTGGTTGGCACTGCTGCCTCACAGCAGGGATCCGGATTCGATTCTCGGCTTTGTTCGCTGTCTGTGTGGAGTTTGCACATTCTCCCTGTGTCTGCGTGGGTTTCCTCCGGGTGCTCCAGTTTCCTCCCACTCTCCAAAGATATGCGGGTTAGAGTAGCTGCATTGACCATGCTAAATTCTCCCTCAATGTGCCTGAGTTGTGGCGACTTGGGATTTTCCGAGTACCTTCATCACGTGTGAATGTAAGCCTACTTGTGACTAATAAATAAACTTTTAACTTTTCCCAGGAATGAAGGGTTTGTCATATGAGGAGCGTTTGAGGACTCTGGGTCTATACTCGATGGAGTTTAGAAGGATGAGGGGGGATCTAATTGAAACTTACAGAATGCTGAGAGGCCTGGATAGAGTGGATGTGGAGAGAAAGTTTCCACTGGTGGGAGAGATTAGAACTCGAGGGCACAACCTCAGAGTGAAGGGACACTCCTTTAAAACTGAGATGAGGAGGAATTTCTTCAGCCAGAGGGTGGTGAATCTATTGAACAGAGGACTATGGAAGCCAGGTCATTGAGTGTCTTTAAGACAGAGGTAGATAGGTTCTTGATCAATAAGGGGATCAAGGGTTAAGGGGAGAAGGCAGGAGAATGGGCATGAGAATCGTATCAGCATGATTGAATGGCAGAGCAGACTCAAAGGGCCAAATAGCCTAATTCTGCTCCTATATCTTATGGTCTTATGGTCTTATGGATACTCCAGCAATGTGCCAACTATTGCAATCTCCCCTACGTTGTCAACCGATCTGTGCAAGGGCACAGCCCTTCAAAAGTAATGAAACCCAGTTTCAAGATTCTCTCGAGTTGATTCCCCAGCATGCTTCAAGCTGGTAAGAAGGCCATGATGCAAAGCAGATCTTTATAATCTTATCAACATTCTTCAGAGGTAAACATAGAAACATAGAAAAGAGAAGCAGGAGTAGGCCACTCGGCCCTTCGAGTCTGCTCCGCTATTCATTTTGATCATGGCTGATCATCAAAATCAGTATCCTGATCCCCCCCTTCTCCCCATATCCCTTGATCCCTTTAGCCCCTGGAGCTATATCTAATTTCTTCTTGAAATGTTTTGGCCTCAACTACATTCTGTGGGAGTGAATTCCACACATTCACCACCCTCTGGGTGAAGAAATCTCTCCTCACCTCAGTTCTAAAAGACTTCCCCTTATCCTCAAAATATAGCCCCTAGTTCTGGACTCCCCCACCATCAGGAACATTCTTTCTGAATCTACCCTGTCTAATCCTGTTAGAATTTTGTAAGTTTCTATGAGATCCCCTCTCTCTCTTCTAAACTCCAAAGAGTCTAATCCTAACCAATTTAGTCTCTCCTCGTATGACAGACCTGCCATCCCAGCCTGGTAAACCTTCGCTGTGCTCCCTCTATAGCAAGGACGTCCTTCCTCAGATAAGGACACCAAAACTGCACACAATACTCCAGGTGTAGCCACAATACTCCAGGTACACCCATCATGCAAAGGATCTCAGTCATCAGTGATTCCACAGCAGTTAACCTCAAGAGAAGTTGCATGCTCTTTGCTGGTCCATGGATTTTAATGAGGAACAGGAATAATGTTGGGTGGGGTGACTTAGGCAGGTGGAAGCCAAACTCTCGGCTTTCTGATGGCAGATTTGGTAAACGAGATTAAGTTGGCTGTGGTGGGTCAGGGGTCATAGTGTCCAGTAGTGGGAACCTCTTTTCCCTATATTTGCATATCGTAAATACTCATTGTATTGCGATCGCCCCAAATAAAGTCAGACCATGGCTCAGTCTTTAGGTATAAAATGAATATGAACAAGTGTTTTCCAATCAATCCTGTTAGAATCATAGAATCCCTACAGCGCAGAAGGAGGTCATTCGACCCATCGAGTCTGCACCGACAAAATACCCACTCAGGCCCTATTCCCTTAACCCCATGCACTAAACCTGCTAATCCCCCTGACACTAATGGTCAAGTTGGCATGGCCAATCACCCTAACCCGCATATCTTTGGACTGTGTGAGGAAACCCACACAGACACCAGGAGGACGTGCACACTCCACACAAACAGTGACCCGTGGAATTGAACCCAGGTCCATGGCGCTATGAGGCAGCAGTGCTCACCACTGTGCTACCGTGCTGCCCACCATTGCCAAACAGATTCCCCCAGGAGTTTTCCTGTTTCGTATATCTGCTGCCTGTTTTCGCTACTTGGGTGTGAACATAATACATTTTCTTGCAGCCCTTCACAAGACAAACTTTACCAACCTCTCCATCAATGTTAAGGCAGACATACAACGCTGGGATAAGTTGCCTCTTTCCTAATCTGGCAGGACTCAATCCATGGAAATGACGACAGGGTTTGATACGGCAGACATTGAGAAGGTGGCTGGAAACTTCTCGATTCCCCGCGGTGGGCGGGACAGAAAATTCGGCGGACCATGCAAAAATCCGTTGACCTTGGGCAGGAAGTTTTGGTCTTAGAGAGCACCCAGCTGGAAAATCCCGCCCAATGTCTCCACAACTGCATTAAACTAAAGAGTTGGATTTCAAAATTTGTGGCTGATGCAAACATTTGCGGATTGGCTAACAGTGAGGATGATGCAATATCTCCCGCAACAGAGAAGCTGTTCCAATTGGTGGGAGGGTCGAGAACCAGAGGGCACAGATTTCAGGTAATTGGCAAAAGGAACGATGGCAACATGAGGAGAAATGTATTCACACGGCGCGGGATTAGGGTCTGTGAGTAAGGTGGGGGGATATTTACTCGAAGATTCCAAAAGGGAATTGGATCATGCCATGCAATAGGGAAAGAGCAAGGGAGCGACAGAAGTGAATTGTTCCTTCACAGTGCCAGCACAGACACAATGGGCTGAATTCCCACTTTCTGTGCTATAACCATTCTAGAGGCCGATAAAATAATGAGGGTAATAGAGATAGTAGTAGAGGCGGGTACAATTTTGTCTTTTAAAAGGCATTTAGACAGTTACATGGGTAAGATTGGTATTGAGGGATATGGGCCAAATGCTGGCAATCGGGACTAACTTAATAATAAAAACTGGGCAGCGTGGACAAGTTGGGCAGAAGGGCCTGTTTCCATGCTGTAAACCTCTATGACTCTAGTTTAGTTTATTTATTAGTGTCACGAGGAGATTAACACTGCAAAGAAGTCACTGTGAAAAAACACTCCAGCGCCTGTTCGGGAGAATTTAGCATGGTCAATACACCTAAACAGCACATCTTTCGGACTGTGGGAGGAAACCGGAGCACCCGGAGGAAACCCACGCAGACACGGGGAGATTCTATGGACTGAATTTTACCGTCCTACCCGCCACGGGAAATGTAGCGGGCGGGACATGGACCATGCAAAAGTCCGTTGATCTCTGGCGGGAACTTCAGACTTTGAATCATAGAATCCCTATAGTGCAGAAGGAGGCCATTCAGCCTATCGAATCTGCACTGACGGCAATCCCACCCAGGCCCTATTCCTGTAACCCCACATATTTACCCTGTTAATCTCCCTGACACTAGGGTCAATTTAGCATGGCCAATCAAATGCACGTCTTTGGAGTGTGGGAGGAAACCGGAGCGCCCAAAGGAAACCCACGCAGACACAGTGAGAATGTGCAAACTCCATAAGACCATAAGATGTAGGAGCAGAATTAGGCCACTTGGCCCATCGAGTCTGCTCTACCATTCAATCTTGGCTGATATTTTTCTCATCCCCATTCTCCTGCCTTTTCCCCGTAACCCTGATCCCCTTATCGATCAAGAACCTATCTATCTCAGTTTTAAAGACACTCAATGACCTGGCCTCCACAGCCTACTGTGGCAAAGAGTTCCACAGATTCACCACAATCTGGCTGAAGAAATTCCTCCTCATCTCTGCTTTAAAGGATCGTCCCTTTAGCTTGAGGTTGTGCCCTCTGGTTCTAGTTTTTCCTACTAGCGGAAACATCCTCTGCACATCCACTCAATCCAGGCCTCACAGTATCCTATAAGTTTCAGTAAGATTTCCCCGCATCCTTCTAAACTCCAACGAGTACAGACCCAGAGTCCCCAACTGTTCCTCATGTGACAAGCTCTTCATTCCAGGGATCATTCTTGTGAACCTCCTCTGGACCCTTTCCAAGGCCAGCACATCCTTCCTTAGATATGGGGCCCAAAACTGCTCACAATACTCCAAATGGGGACTGACCAGAGCCTTATACAGCCTCAGAAGTACATCCCTGCTCTTGTATTCTAGCCCTCTCGACATGAATGCTAACATTGCATTTGCCTTCCTAACTGCCGACTGAACCTGCATGTTAATCTTAAGAGAATCTTGAACAATGACTCCCAAGTCCCTTTGTGTTTCTGATTTCCTAAGATTTCCACACAGATAGCGACTCGAGACTGGAATTGAACCCAGCTCCCTGGCACTGTGAGGTTGCAGTGTTAACCATCGTGCCACCGTTGGGGTGAACGTGGCTGGAAAATCCCGCCCTATGATCCTGTGGTTCAAAAAATACCATGGGATCTTTCATGTACACTTCAGAAGGACCTCATTTTATGTCTGATCAAAAGATCAGCAACTCGTGTCTGCGTGGGTTTCCTCTGGGTGCTCCGGTTTCCTCCCACAGTAAGACGTGCTGGTTAGGGTGCATAGACCATGCTAAATTCTCCCTCAGTGTACCCGAGCAATGCTCTGAAATGCTATAGCAACACGTGAAATTCTGCCCTCACATTCAACAAACTCCAACTGGAGAGCCCAAGCCAAGGTCCAGCAAAGGGTAGGTCAGGAACTCATGTCAAAATTACAACAGGGCAATCCAGAAGATCTGTCAATGTCCATTCATGTTCAGGACAAAACACATGGAAATCACTGCATGCTGTTGCAGTTGTTTTATTTTATAAACAGGCAATTGAAAAACAAGGTCACGGAGATTCAAGTATATATTTTGGAGATTTACTTCATTAGCGACTTAAATATGCACAAGCTACTCACAAACCTGTTGTCACCTAAACACTGCTTCATGATTTATTCCATCTGCCAGGTCGCATACTGTTATCTGCCCAGGGCACCTGAACACTGATTGCATTTGAATGTTATGAGAAAACATCTCATTAAAATCCGAGTTCAAAGCATTCCTCGGTGGTCCATTTTATTCTTTGATTTGCATGAAGGTGAGGTCATGCTCTGACAGCCCGTGGCCTAAGTTGCAGGATTTACCTCCTGAAGACAGTCTCCATGTTCCGACCCAAGCAAAGATGTCCACGGTGACACAATGGGTAGAGATCTTTTTAAAATTTTAAAGTTTGTTTATTAATGTCACAAATAGGCTTACTTTAACACTGCAATGAAGTTACTGTGAAAAGACCCTGGTCGTCACACTCCGGCACCTGTTCGGGTACACAGAGGGAGAATTTAGCATGGCCAATGCACCAAACAGGCACATCTTTCAGACTGTGGGAGGAAACCGGAGCACCCGAAGGAAACCCACGCAGACACGTGGAGAATGTGCAGACTCTGCACAGACAGCGACCCAAGCCAGGAATCGAACCCGGGCCCCTGAAGCTGTGAGGCAGCACTGCTAACCACTGTGCCAACTGTGCCACCCTTTGGAGCAAAATTAGGCCATTCGGCCCATCAAGCCTGCTCCATCATTCAATCATAGCTGATATGATTCTCAACCTCATCCTCCCATCTTTTCCCCATAACCTTTGATCGTCCTACCAATCAAGAACCTATCTATCTCTGTCTTAAATACACTCAGTGACCTGGCCTCCACAGCCTTCTGTGGCAAAGAGTTCCACAGATTCACCACCCTCTGGCTGAAGAAATTACTTCTCATCTCAGTTCTAAAGTGTCTTCCTTTTACTCTGAGGCTGTGCCGTCGGATTCGAGTCTCTCCGACTAATAGAAACATCTTCCTCATGTCCACTCCAACCAAGCCTTTCAGTATTGTGTAAGTTTCAATGTGATCCCCCCTCATCCTTCGAAACTCCATCGAGTACAGACCCAGAGTGCTCAGACATTCCGCATACGTCAAGTTTTTCATTCCTGGGATCATTCTCATGAACCTCCTCTAGAACTTTTCCAAGGCCAGCACGCCCTTCCTTAGATACGGGACCCAAATTACATAAGACCCATTCAAATGTGTGTTAGAATGAGTTGAGTTCATGAAAGAAGCTGCATATTGACTATCCAAGTTGCCCTTTTTTCCTGGGATTTGAGTGTTTAATTTGGGCTAACCGTAACGCTTGTGAGACAGTGTAGGAGGAACCATCTAGTGGGCATACTTGGTAAAGAGGGAACTTGTTGCAGTGGTTAAGGGAGACCTTAAAAACCCCAGTGGTATTCATTGAAGAGGTGAAGGAAGTTATCCCACTGAGCGGTGCAAAGTTCCTCCCTCAACCTCCCACAGCAGAAAATCATAGAATCATACAGTGCTGTAGAGGGCCTTCAGCCCATTGCACCAACACGTGAGAAAGACTTGATCTCCCACCGAATCCCATTTATTAGCTCTTCATCCAGCCTTGAGACATTGGCTCTGTTCTCTCTCCACAGATGCTGTCAGACCTGTCGAGATTTTCCAGCATTTTCTCTTTCTCTTCCTTCTTCGCATTGCTGTTTACAATAACTTATTGTGCAAAAGTGACTTCCACTTTTCCACTTCCAAGGGCAGCACGGTGGCACAAGGGCGGCACGTTGGCACAGTGGTTAGCACTGCTGCCTCACAGCGCCAGGGATCCGGGTGCAATTCCCGGCTTGGTCACTGTCTGTGCAGAGTCTGCACGTTTTCCCGTGTCAGCGTGTGTTTCCTCCCACAGTCTGAAAGACGTGCTGTTTAGATGCATTGGCCGTGCTAGATTCTCCCTCAGTGTAGCCAAACAGGCGCCGAAATGTGCAACTTCTTTGTAGTGTTAATGTAAGCCTAGTTGTGACATTAACAAAGAAATAAAATAATGTTAACTTATACAACAACAATGATGACATACCACAGATTGAATGAAGAGTTGAGATAAGACATTGCACAGAAGCACAACTTTGCTCCAATGAATAACTAATTCTAGATTTGCCCAAGCTCCAGATTTCCCGCACAAAAGTAAAAGCTATTGGAAGTAATTGGGTTTTGCCAGCACTTATACTCGACACATGCCAAAATCTATCTACCCTTGCCTAATAAACATTCAATGAGGTAGCCTCAACTACTTCACTGGGCAGGGAATTCCACAGATTCACAACCCTTTGAGTGAAGATGTTCTTCCTCAACTCAGTCATCATAGAATCATAGAATCCCTACAGTGCAGAAGGAGGTCATTCAGCCCATTGAGTCTGCACCGACCACAATCCCACCCAGGCCCTATTCCCACAACCCCACATATTTACTGTGCTAATCCCCCTGACACTAGGGTCAATTTAGCCTGGCCAATCAACCTAACCCGCACATCTTTGGAGCGTGGGTGAAACCGGAGCACCCGGAGGAAAACCACGCAGACACGGGGAGAATGTGCAAACTCCACACAGACAGCGACCTCAGGCCGAAATTGAACCCAGGTCCCTGGTGCTGTGAGGCAGCAGTGCAAACCACTGTGCCACCGTGCTGCCCTTTAGGAGTCCTAAATCAGCTCTCCCTTATTTTGAGGCCATGCCCCTTAGTTCTGGTTTCACCTGCCAGTGGAAACAATCTCCCTGCTTCAATCTTATCTATTCCCTTCATGATTTTAGATGCTTTGATAAGATCTCCCCTCATTCTTCTGAATTCCAATGAGTTTAGTCCCAATGCCAATGAGTATAGTCCCAGTTCCAATGAGTGTGGTCCCAATTCCAAAGAGTATAGTCCCAATGCCAATGAGTATGGTCCCAAGCATCTTCCCAGTGTTCCTGTCAGTCTTTTAACAGGGATTTAAATTGACCTTTGACTGGCTGGCTTTGAAACAGATGCAATGGCCCAAGTGGATGAGGTGGTAGAGGGGGGGTAGTGCAAGTACACATCAATACTTTCAGGATGGAAGTCTAAGAATCTGAAGCTGGGAAAGGCATCATGAGAAAAGTCACATAAAAAGAGTTGTAAACCAAATTAATGTAGCCAGTAATAGTAATAGAGACGATCCTTTCAAGATGAAATGAGGAGAAATTTCTTCAGCCACAAGGTGGCGACTCTGTGGAATTCAGCAGGCTGCGGAGGCCAGGTCATTGGGTGTCTTTAGGACAGAGATAGATAGGTTCTTGATTAGTAAGGTGATCAAAGGTTATGAGGAAAAGGCAGGAGAATGGGGCTGCGAAACATATCAGCCATGATCGAATGGCGGAGTAGACTCGATGGGCCGAATGGCCTAATTCTGCTCATAGAATCCTACAGTGCAGAAGAAAGACCATTCGGCCCATCACATCGGAACCGGCCGCAATTTCACCCAGGCGCTATTCCCATAATCCCATGCATTTACCCCAGCTAGTCCCCCTGACTCCAAGGGTCAACTTAGAACATAGAACATAGAACATAGAACATTACAGCGCAGAACAGGCCCTTCGGCCCACGATGTTGCACCGACCAGTTAAAAAAAAACTGTGACCCTCCAACCTAAACCAATTTCTTTTCGTCCATGAACCTATCTACGGATCTCTTAAACGCCCCCAAACTAGGCGCATTTACTACTGATGCTGGCAGGGCATTCCAATCCCTCACCACCCTCTGGGTAAAGAACCTACCCCTGACATCGGTTCTATAACTACCCCCCCTCAATTTAAAGCCATGCCCCCTCGTGCTGGATTTCTCCATCAGAGGAAAAAGGCTATCACTATCCACCCTATCTAAACCTCTAATCATCTTATATGTTTCAATAAGATCCCCTCTTAGCCGCCGCCTTTCCAGCGAAAACAATCCCAAATCCCTCAGCCTCTCCTCATAGGATCTCCCCTCCATACCAGGCAACATCCTGGTAAACCTCCTCTGCACCCTCTCCAAAGCCTCCACATCCTTCCTGTAATGTGGGGACCAGAACTGCACACAGTACTCCAAGTGCGGCCGCACCAGAGTTGTGTACAGTTGCAACATAACGCTACGACTCCTAAATTCAATCCCCCTACCAATAAACGCCAAGACACCATATTGGCATGGCCAATCCACCTAACCTGCATATCTTTGGACTGTGGGAGGAAATCGGAGCACCCAGAGGAAACCCACGCAGACACGGGGAGAATGTGCAAACTCCACACAGACAACAGAGAGCGACCCAAGCCGAGAATCGAACGCGGGTCCCTGGCGCTGTGAGGCTGCAGTGCTAACCACCATGCCACCCCATGCTCTTATATCTTATGGGCTTACTTTGGTTGCTATTTTTAAAAAAAACTAATTGACAACCACTGTGATATCCTAAAATGCCATAAAGGGATAGTAAATATTCTTTCCAAACATTTTACCAGCTTTTTTGTTACAGATATTTTAAGGCCTTCCAATGAGTAGCGGATAAACCTTCTGGTGTCTTTGACACACAGTTCAGTGTTAGCCCCTTATGTTCGGAGCAGTAATATCATACATTTCTATCATGGGCATTAGCTATCTGTTAGGAAAGGTGCCAGCTTATCTGTCACTTTCTCAAGGAGGCCAAAGCACTAGCATCTATCTGAAGGGATTAGCTTTTTATTTAGACTCTTGATAGGAGGCTGGATAAGGGATGTTAATTATGAGATCCACAAGTTTTGTGAGAAGAAGATAGTGGATAGGACCATACATAAACTTACACAATGTCCCCTGCCTTAATTAAAAATATACCAGTATGATTTTGTCGGGATTTAACAAAACACAACCCAGTCTCCTGACTGTCCTTGAGGTTCTTTATCTTCTCACCTTCATTCAGAAGTTTCCAAAACTCCTGTCGGTACTTGCGATGAAATACTCTGAAATAGAATAAAGGTGCAATAAGATGCAGTGGAGGTGCATGTTAGAATGTAACCGGTCACAACTTTGTATTGGATGTAATGTGACCAATGGTAACAAGCTGTAAGGGTCAGCTGACCCAGTCAACCATGGAACCAATTACAGAATGATGTGATGGTCAGCTGATCAGCTGACTCACTATAAATAAGAACCTGTTGGGGATTGTGGGGAGCTTGGATTGGCCCAGGGGGAGAGGCCCCAAGTCTGGAGTAATGAAATTTCTTAATTAAACCCTTTCTTTGATTTATAAGTTGGAGTAAGTTTTGTTATAGTTTTATTGTCTGCATTTGAAGAGCTCCTTATGAAGGAAACAGCACACTGGTTAGCACTACAAATCATACAAATCATACAAACCCTATTGCGCAGAAGGAGGCCATCAGGCCCATTGAGTCTGCACCGACCACAGTGCCACCCTATTCCCCCAACCCCTCATATGTACCCTGCTAATCCCCCCAACACTAGGGTTAATTTAGCACGGCCAATCAACCAAGCCCGCACATCTTTGGACTGTGGAAGGAAACTGGAGCACCTGCAGGAAACCCACGCAGACACGGGGAGAATGTGCAAACTCCACACAGGCAGTGACCCGAGGCCGGAATTGAACCCAGGTCCCTGGCGCTGTGAGGCAGCGGTGCTAACCGTTGTGCCACTATGCCGTCCCACTGTTGCCTCACAGTGCCAGACCAGGGTTCGATTCTGGCCTCCGGTCACTGTCTGTGGGGAGTTTGCATATTCTCCCCGTGTCTGCGTGGGTTTCCTCTGGGTGCTCCGATTTCCTCCCACACTCCAAAGATGTGCGGGTTAGGTTGATTGGCCATGCTAAATTGCTCCTTACTCTCAGGGGGATTCGCGGGGTAATTTTGTGGGATTACGGGAATAGAGCCTGGGTGGGGTTGTGGTCGGTGCAGACTCGATGGGCCAAATGGCCTCCTTCTGCACTGTAGGGATTCTATGAAGTCCTCACTTTACATTGCCCTGCATGAAGATGTTTTGTAATAACATTGCTTATTCCTCAGGGCCTTCATTTCGATTACCATCGCCCTATTTGGTCTGATGTCATCTTCACCCTGGTTCTGCCCACCTATGCTACTCTCTGGGTAGAGCATAAGGTATAGTCATTTGGCCACTGAGTCTGCTCCGTCAGGGCAGCCGTCGCCCTGTTCTGATGCCAGAGCTGCCCCTACAGTCACCGGAATGGTGGAAGGTGCGAGGAGGGAGCGCCAGGCCTGAGATCCCTGGGGCAGGATGGGAAACTGCCAGGCACTGATAGGGTGCTGAAGTGTGAGTGCAGTCCTGTAACCCAGGCTGAGGGAGTTAGGGTGGAGGGGATGGAGAGCGAGGCTCCTGCCTTCATTCGCGGCCCACGTGTTTACCAACAGCAGCACCCACAGTTGGACGGGAACACGTCTGCAGCAGACTGTCATAAAGGTGTCCAGGCTCTGCAGAGAGACAGAGTGCGAAAGGAGAAAGAGCGACAGGGGCAGTACCGGGATCTTCCAGTCCCACCAAAAGTCACCAGACTTCGGGTTGGCCCACTGCATTTGACACAGTGGGCCCTATTTTACCATTGCCTCGCGCCCGTTTTCGGGCACGAAAACGTGGTATAGTCGGGTGTGAGGCCATTAACGCGATCCGCACCCATGTCCGCGCAGATCACCACTTTACCGAAACCCAGGAGTGGTGGCAATCCGCTTCGCGCCCAAAACGGACGCAACGGCGATTTAAATGCATTTGCATCCATTTAAATTGAATTAATTGAACTGCCCGCCCAACTTTATCAGCATTTCCCCCTTTACCACCGCGTTTGCCAATCTGGAACCGCACCGTAATGGACCTGCTGAATAAAACTCTGAATTGAGCGCTCCAGCTGCTGAAGAGGCGAGCTCTGAGCTTCCAACGGCTCTCTGACTCAGATCAGTGGTGGGGGGGAGGAGGGAGGCGGGTCAGATCATTCTCTGGTTGGGGGGGGAGGTGGGGAATGAGGCCAGATCATTGTCTAGTTGGGGGGGGGGGGGGAAGGAGGAGGAAGCGGGTCAGCTGTATCTCTTGGGTGGGGGGGGTGGGTGGGTGAGAGGGCCGACTGTTGGCTGGTGGTGGTGGGGGGGGGGGGGGGGGGTGGATCGTTGTCTGGTGGGGAAGGAGGAGGAAGCGGGTCAGATGTTCCTCTGGAGGAGAGGGGCAGTGAGGCCAGACCATTCTCGGGGGGGGGGGGGGGTGCTGGGGGGAGTGAGGCCAGATCGTTGTCTGGGGTGGCGGGGGGGGGGGGGGGGGGCGGGGGCGGGGGCGGAGGAGGGAGGCGGGTAAGATGTATCTCGGGGGGGGAGGCCCGATCGCTCACTGGTGGGGGTGGCAGATGGATCTCTGGTTGGGAGGGGGGGCAGATGGGTCTCTGGTGGGGGGGGCAGATGGATCTCTGGTGGTGGGGGTGGGCAGATGGATCTCTGGTGGGGGGGGCAGATGGATCTCTAGTGGGGGGGCAGATGGATCTCTGGTGGGGGGGGACAGATGGATTTCTGGTGGGGGGCAGGGGATCCACTGCCACTCTGCGGGCGATTGGTGGGGAGGGGTGGGGGACAGAGGTGGCGATCGGTCTGGGTAGTGGGGGGGTGGATAAGGGGGACAGTGACATGTGTGGGTAGTGGTGGAGTGGATAAGGGGGACAGTGACGTGTGTGGATAGTGGGGGGGTTGATAAGGGGGACAGTGATGTGTGTGGGTAGTGTGGCGGTGTGGATAAGGGGGACAGTGATGTGTGTGGGTAGTGGGGGAGTGGGTAAGGGGGGCAGTGATGTATGTGGATAGTGGGGGGGATGGATAAGGGGGACAGTGATGTGTGTGGGTAGTGGGGGGGTTGATAAGGGGGACAGTGATGTGTGTGTGTAGTGGGGGAGTGGGTAAGGGGGACAGTGATGTATGTGGATAGTGGGGGGATGGATAAGGGGGACAGTGATGTGTGTGGGTAGTGGGGGGGTTGATAAGGGGGACAGTGATGTGTGTGTGTAGTGGGGGAGTGGGTAAGGGGGACAGTGATGTATGTGGATAGTGGGGGGATGGATAAGGGGGACAGTGATGTATGTGGGTAGTGGGGGGGTGGATAAGGGGGACAGTGATGTCTGTGGGTAGTGAAGGGGGAGGATAAGGGGGACAGTGATGTGTGTGGATCATGGGAGGGGTGGATAAAGGGGACAGTGATGTGTGTGGATCATGGGAAGGGTGGATAAAGGGGACAGTGATGTGTGTGGGTAGTGGGGGGGTGGATAAGGGGGACAGTGATATGTGTGGGTAGTGGGGGGTTGATAAGGGGGACAGTGATGTGTGTGGGTAGTGGGGGGGGGTGGATAAGGGGGACAGTGATGTGTGTGGGTAGTGGGGGGGGGTGGATAAGGGGGACAGTGATGTGTGTGGACAGTGGGGGGGTGGATAAGGGGGACAGTGATGTGTGTGGGTAGTGGGGGGGTGGATAAGGGGGACAGTGATGTGTGTGGATAGTGGGGGGGTGGATAAGGGGGACAGTGATGTGTGTGGATAGTGGGGGGGTGGATAAGGGGGACAGTGATGTGTGTGGATAGTGGGGGGGTGGATAAGGGGGACAGTGATGTGTGTGGATAGTGGGGGGGTGGATAAGGGGGACCGTGATGTGTGTGTGCACCCTCGCTCCCGCTTTTCGCTCTCGGGCCGCTTTCTCCGCTTTCTGCGGCCTGGGAGCGTTCTGACACGGGCGCGCTTTTTCAAATTTTTTTGAAACTGCGCATGCGTGGTTCAGAGCTCCGATCGCTTCGGCCGCGCTAAGCCCCGCCCACAGCGCGAATGGGACTGGAGATGGCTGAGAGTGCATGGGGGCGTCTGAAAGCAGATTTCTAAGTCGGATCTGCATTACGCCCAGATTCAGCACTTAGAATAAAAATGGTAAAATCAGGCCCAGTGTGTCCCACCCTGACAGACTGAAAAATCTTGGTCAGCGTGGGAAAGCAGAGAGAGAGAGAGTGGGAAAGGAGAGAGAGAGAGTGGAAAAGGAGAGAGAGAGAGTGGGAAAGGAGAGCGAGAGAATGGGAAAGGAGAGAGAGAGAGTGGGAAATGAGAGAGAGAGTGGGAAAGGAGAGAGAGAGAGTGGGAAATGAGAGGGAGAGAGAGTGGGAAAGGAGAGAGAGCGAGAGAAAGGGAAAGCAGAGGGAGAGAGCGTGAAAAAGGAGAGAGAGAGTGGGAAAGGAGAGAGAGTGTGGGAAAGGAGAGAGAGAGAGAGTGGGAAAGGAGAAAGAAAGAGTGAGAAAGGAGAGAAAGAGAGAGAGAGAGTGAGAAAGGAGAGAGAGAGAGTGGGAAAGGAGAGCGAGAGAATGGGAAAGGAGAGAGAGAGAGTGGGAAATGAGAGAGAGTGGGAAAGGAGAGAGAGAGAGTGGGAAATGAGAGGGAGAGAGAGTGGGAAAGGAGAGAGAGCGAGAGAAAGGGAAAGCAGAGGGAGAGAGCGTGAAAAAGGAGAGAGAGAGTGGGAAAGGAGAGAGAGTGTGGGAAAGGAGAGAGAGAGAGTGGGAAAGGAGAAAGAAAGAGTGAGAAAGGAGAGAAAGAGAGAGAGAGAGTGAGAAAGGAGAGAAAGAGAGAGTGGGGAAGGAGAAAGAGAGTGGGAGAGAGAAAGAGTGAGAGAGAGTGAGAAAGGAGAGAGAGAGAGTGGCTTAGGAGAGAAAAAGAGAAAAAGTGGGAAAGGAGAGAGAGGGTGGGAAAGAAGAAAGAGTGAGAAGAAGGAAAGGAGAGAGAGTGAGAAAGGAGAAAGAGAGAGAGAGAGAAGAAAAGGAGAGAGAATGGGGAAGGAGAGAGAAAGAGAGTGGAAAAAGAGAGTGTGGGAAAGGAGAGTAAGACAGTGGAAAAGGAGAGAGAGAGAAAGAGTGGGAGAGAGAGGGGGAAAGGAGAGAGAATGGGAAAGGTGAGAGAGTGAGAAAGGAGAGAGAGTGGGAAAGGAGAGAGAGAGAGAGAGAAAGCAGAGAGAGAGAGAGAGAATGGGAAAGTTGGATTTCCTGTTGCACTTGCCAATATTCATTCTTCAAACAACAGCTCTAAAAGCAACAGTATCCGGACTTGGTTATCTTGCTCTTTGCGACCTTGCTATGTGCAAACTGGCTCCCAGCTTTACAACATTACAGCACTTCAGGAAGTTGGTAATTAGCTGTGACATTCTTTTTGGATGCCCTGAGGATGTGAACAGAGCTATACAAATATAAATCTTTCTTTCACTGTATTTAAAATTGTTTGACAACAGGAAGCAGAAGTTGTGTGTTAAGTGGAAGAAATCCTGGCCTTGGAGGCTGAGAATAGTGCAATCCCGCAGGGCTCCTTCTTGGTGTCCCTGCTGTTCTTACTATTCATTAATGAGTTGGAAAAGAATACCTTCTGTGCGTCTATAACATTTGTTGATTATACCAGGCTGTGTGGCCAGGTGACAAATATAAGGGAGATAAACAACATTCACAACGATCGGAGCAAATATACAGATGGGCCAAGGAACAGCAGATGGCTTTTAATGCAATGCTAAATGTAGTAATTGTGACCAGAAAGAAAAAGAGTAAAGTAAGACTTGCAAATATTGCCTTTCCGTGACCACAGGTTGTCCAATAGTGCTTGACTGCCAAATGAGGCTTTTTGAAGTGTAGCTGTTCTACCGCAGGGAAATACAACTGCAAGATCCCGCATCGGCCCACAAGTTGCGCCGGTCATGTCCCTACCTACCTAGGCTTATATATAGGCTGACCTATAACCCTCAATCCTATTAAGTCCCATGTACTCATCCAGAAGTCTCTTAAAAGACCCTATCGAGTTTGCCTCCACCACCACTGATGGCAGCCGATTCCACTCACCCACCACCCTCTGAGTGAAAAACTTACCCCTGACATCTCCTCTGTACCTACTCCCCAGCACCTGAAACCTGTGTCCTCTCGTAGCAGCCATTTCAGCCCTGGGACAAAGCCTCCGAGAATCCACCCGATCTATACCTCTCAACATCTTGTACACCTCTATCAGGTCACCTCTCATCCTTCGTCTCTCCAAGGAGGAAAGACCGAGCTCCCTCAACCTATCCTCAGAAGGCATGTCAACCAATCCAGACAACATCCTTGTAAATCTTCTCTGCACCCTTTCAATCATTTCCACAGCCCTCCTGTAATGAGGCGACCAGAACTGAGCACAGTACTCCAAGTGGGGTCTGACGAGGGTCTTACAAAGCTGCATCATTATCTCCCCACTCCTAAACTCAATCCCTTGATTGATGAAGGCCAGCACGCCTTCTTAACCACCTCCTCTACCTGCGAGGCCGATTTAAGAGTCCTATGGACCCGGACCCCAAGGTCCTCCTGATCCTCTACACTGCTAAGAGTCTTACCCTTGAGATTATACTCCTTCATCCCATTTGACCTGCAAAAATGGACCACTACACATTTATCCGGGTTGAAGTCTATCTGCCACTTCTCCACCCAGTCTTGCATCCTATCTATGTCACGCTGCAGCTTCTGACATCCCTCCAACCTATCCACAACACCACCAACCTTCGTGTCGTCGGCAAACTTACTAACCCATCCCTCCACTTTCTCATCGAAGTCATTTATGAAAATGACAAACAGCAAGGGTCCCAGAACAAATCTCTGGGGCACTCCACTGGTGACCGCCCTCCATTTAGAAAAAGACCCATCTACAACCACTCTCTGCCTTCTGCAGGCAAGCCAGTTCTGGATCCACAGGGCAACAGCCCCTTGGATCCCATGCCCTCTCACTTTCTCGAGAAGTCTTGCATGGGGGACCTTATCAAACGCCTTGCTGAAGTCCATGTAAACCATATCTACCGCTTTTCCTTCGTCAATGTGTTTAGTCACATTTTCAAAGAACTCCACCAGGCTCGTAAGGCACGATTTGCCTTTGACAAAGCTGTGCTGACTACTTTTGAGCATACTAAACTTCTCTAAATGTTCATAAATCCTGTCCCTCAGGATCTTCTCCATCAACCTACCAACCACTGAGGTTAGACTCACCAGTCAGTAATTTCCTGGGCTACCCCTATTCCCTTTCTTGAATATAGGAACCACATCCGCAATCCTCCAATCCTCCGGAACCTCTCCCATCTCCATCGACGATGCAAAGATCATCGCCAGAGGCTCTGCAATCTCTTCCCTTGCCTCCCACAGTAACCTGGGGTACATCCCATCCGGTCCCGGCGACTTATCTATCTTGATGCTATTCAAAATTTCCAACACATCCTCTTTCTTAATGTCCACATTCAGTGCGGAACTTGGCTATCAGTTTCTGCTCGGTGATTCTGCATTGTCATGTGTCTTGAAGACTGGAAATTCCCGCCCGAGGTCAACAGAGATTTCCGTTGTCGGACCCTCGCCCGCTCCGATTCCGTGGCAGGTGAGGTGGTAGAGTTCCAGCGTATGTGTCTGCGCCCTTGGAGTGGGACTCAAGTCCCTAACCTCCTGATTCAGCTGCTCTGGAGCCACAGCTGACACACCTGAAACACGCAATACAGGTTCCTACAGAAAGACTATGGGCGGGATTTACCGGCTGCGTTCGCCCCATAGCTGGAAAATTCCACCCGAGGTAAACAGACCTGTGCATGGTCTGTGACCCGCCCGCGACGATTCCCGTGGGAGGCAGGACGGGAAGTTTCCGCCCTATCTATGAGTAAAGATGAAGAAGAAATAATTGTTTGATGCAATTATTTATTGCTCATCTGAATTTCCATTCGGTGCGACGTTATTATTAATAATAATGAGATATTTTGAGGGCAATTAATCATAAGTCATAGGATCCCAACAGTGCAGGAGGAGGTCATTCAGCCCATCGAATCTGCACCGACGACTATCCCACCCAGACTCTATCCCCATAACCCCACATATTTACCCTGCTAGCCCCCCCCGCCCCCCACCCCCCCCCCCCGCCCCACCCCCCCCCGGCAAAAAAGGTCAACTGATCATGGCCAATCAACCTAATCTGCACGTTTCGGTCTGTGGGAGGAAACCGGAGCACCCGGAGGAAACTCACACAAACACGGGGAGGACGTGCAGACTCCACACAGACAGTGACCCGAGGCCGGAATTGAACCCGGGTCCCTGGCACTGTGGGGCAGCAGTGCTAACCGCTGTGCCACTCTGCCACCCATGCCGCCTGCTACGGCTTTGTGCTGATCACGTGCAAGACCATCATTTCCATTTCTGGAATCCTGCCACGAAGAAGAGTTCAGTTGGAATGGTGACTCTAACGTTCCAGATACAAAAGATGAATATTCACATGAGACACAACAGTTATATTGCCGTGGACTCGGGTCACTGTCTGCGCGGAGGCTGTACGTTCTCCCCGTGTCTGCGTGGGTTTCCTCCGGGTGCTCCTGTTTCCTCCCACAGTCTGGAAGACGTGCTGGTTAGGTGCATTGGCCGTGCTAAATTCTCCCTCATTGTACCCAAACAGGTGCCGGAGTGTGGCGACTAGGGGATTTTCCCAGTAACTTCATTGCAGTGTTAATGTCAGCCTACTTGTGACACGAATAAATAAACTTTAAAACTTCATTTTGCAATTGTGAAATCATTAATTTGAGATAAAGACATATCAGTTTATGTGTAAAAAATTGTAATTTTCCACTCAAATTGTCTTTTGATGGTTCAGTGGTAGAATTCTTGCCTGCCACGCAAGGGGCCTGGGTTCGATTTCTGGCCAATGCAAAACCCCTTCTTCGGGGCGGTATGGTGGCACAGTGGTTAGCACTGCTGCTTCACAGCGCCAGGGACCTGGGTTTTGATTCCTGGCTTGGTTCACTGTCTGTGTGGAGTTTGCACATTCTCCCCGTGTCTGCATGGGTTTCCACCAAATGCTCTGGTTTCCTCCCACAGCTTGAAAGACGTGCTGGTTAGGGGTGCATTGACCCGAACAGGTGCCGGAGTGTGGGCGACTGGGGGAATTTCACAGTAACTTCATTTCAGTGTTAATGTAAGCCTTACTTGTGACTAATAAATAAACTTACTTACATCAAATAATTGAACAAGTATTTTGTCTTGGAAGAAGATGGAAGTTCTTCTCCCAGACCAGCATGCTCCAATATTGTTTTGCCTAAATATCCATGCAGGAAGGGTTGTTTTGAAGGTTTTCTTTCGAGTCCGCTGTAGAATTTTCTACCATATTTGGGTTGCTTGCAGCTCAAACACAAAATCATTTATTTTTCAGTTCCTTATGCTTCATTTCCTAAAAAAAGAACCCTCGAAATATGCCAACATTATTTGTAGGCTCAGCATTAAAAAAATCTCAAGATGTGTTACAGGAATGTTTAAAATTGACATCAAGTCACTAAGGTCAGTGCCCAATAAAAACTTGATCAAAGAGGAAGGTTTTGGGGAGTGAACGGGGGTTGGTGGGTGGGGGGGAAGGGGGGTGGGGGGGGAAGAAACTGAGGGTTTTTTAAAAAAATCATTCACAGACTGGACCAATATTTGTTTCCCATCCTTAATTGCCCTTCAACTGAGTGACTTGATCAGCCATTTCAGAGGGCAGTTAAGAGCCAACCACATGGACCTGGAGTCACATGCAGGCCAGACCAGGTAAGGGTGGCAGATATCCTTCCCTAAAAGTCATTAGTGAACCAAATGTGTTTTTACGATAATTGTTTCCCGGTCGCTATTAGACTTATATCCCGATTTTAATTGAACTCAAATTCCATCAACTACAATGATGGGATTCAAACCCAGGTCCCCACCACATTAGCCTGGGTCCCTGCATTCGAAGTTCCTTGGCAATACCACTACACCACTTCCTCCACTAGCATAGAGCGACAGAGCTGTTGGAAGGGAATTCCAGAGCTTAGTGCCTTGGTAACTGAAGGCATGGCCACAAATAGCAGAGCGATGATAATCAGGGATGTTCAAGACGTTAGAATGAGGGGAGCGCAGATATCTCAGAAAGTGCGGGTTGGAGGAGATTCTAAAGACAGGTGAAGCCTACCTATTTTCTCAGGAAAACGCCATCCTGTTGGTCAGTGCTAAACAAGTTCATGGTCACCCTTACAAGACATGTCAATGGCCGAATTTCCCAGCATTCTGATCTTCCTCACATTAAAAGTTTTGTGTTCTTTCCCTCAGCGATCCAGGGTTTCAAGTCTGTGGCCGGAATTTTCTGGCTGTTCATGCCGGTGGGATTCTCCAGTCCCACTGGCAGCCTACCCCGACCCATGGGTTTCCCGCCAGCGTGGGATGATATCAATGGGAATTCCCATTGACAGTGGTGGGACCAGAGAATCACGCCGCTGGCAAACAACACGCCACCTCCCGCCGGCAGGAAACAGGTGACTGGGAGGCGACAGAATCTCACTCCATTTCTCTTGGCCTACTGCAAAAACAGATATTAAGGGTGGGATTTTACAGTCTTGTTCGGGCGAGATCGGAAATTCCCGTCCGAGGTCAACGGACATTTCTGTTGTCCAAACCCCGCCCACTCCAGTTCCGTGTTGGGGGTGGTGGTGGGGGTGGGGGGGTTGGGGGGGGGGGGGGGGAGGCCAGAATTCCAGCTTAAAAATCCAAATTGGGAAAATCCCAATCCCTTCCCTTGAACCTAAGTTCTGAGGAGAGAGTTGCAGAATTAATCTCATTTTCATGAAGGAAAATTAGATCAATGTTGTTCAGTGAAGGAATTTATGAAATGAATATACGAGCTCGCGATTGGATGGAGGCTGTAACAGAAGATACATGACGAAATGCATGTTTCAAACACTTGCTGATTTTTCTTTCCCCTTTTGCCTACGGGATTTATTTTCAAAGGGATCTGGTTAAATATGTGATGGGAAATGGAATTGGCGATGATGTGTGCAGACTCAGACAAGCAGCATCAAATACATCTCGGACTAGCAATGGCTTCTGAGTTCCTGGGGCAGGAGAGAGATCCGCCTACAAGATCAGCAGGCACGGTTAAATAATAGAAAAGCCAGGCTGAATTCTCTGCCATCTTCTGCTGATTTATATCATTCGTGTTGGGGATCAGGGAATATCTGCGCAAAAACCACGCCCTCAGAAACCTTGGAGGGCCGTTGAATTACAGGGCAGTCACAAAAGACCAATCAGCCCAGTGTTGGTGTTTGCTCTCCCATTCGGTTGTATCACAGCTTGGTGTGGCTCCTGCTCTGACCAAGACCGCAAGAAACTACAAAACGTCATGAACAAAGCCCAGTCCATCACTTAAACCAGCCTCCCATCCATTGACTCTGTCTACACTTCCTGCTGCCTTGGTAAAGCAACCAGCATAATCAAGGACCCCACACACCCTGGGCATTCTCTCTTCCACATTCTTCCATCAGGAAAAAGATAAAAAGTCTGAGATCACGTACCAACAGGTTCAAGAACAGCTTCCTCCCTGCTATCATTAGACTTTCGATTTGATTTGATTTGATTTATTATTATCACATAATATTTCCAGTGAAAAGTATTGTTTCTTGTGCACAAGAAGGTTCACAGAGAAGGAAAGGAGAGAGCGCAGAATGTAGTGTTACAGTCATAGCTAGGGTGTAGAGACTTAGTGCAAGGTAGATCCATTCAATAGTCTGATGGCAGCAGGGAAGGAGCTGTTCTTGAGTTGGTTGATATGTGGAAGCAGATACGATAGTGACTTTTAAGGGGCATCTTGACAAATACATGAATAGGATGGGAATAGAGAGACATGATCCCTGGAAGCATAGGAGTTTAAGTTCAGTCAGGCAGCATGGTCAGTGCAGGCTTAGAGGGCCGAAGGGCCTGTTCCTGTGCTGTAATTTTCTTTGATCTTTGTTCTTTGTGACCTCACACTTTTGTCTCTTTTTCCCAATGGAAGAAGGTGGAAGAGGGAATGTCTGGCGTGCGTGGGGTCTTTAAATATGTTGGCTGCTTTTCCGTGGCAGCAGGAAGTATAGACAGAGTTAATGGATGGGAGGCTGGTTTACGTGATGGACTGGGCTTCGTTCACGACCCTTTGTAGTTTCTTGTGGTCTTGGTCAGAGCAGGAGCCACACCAAGCTGTGATACAACCAGAAAGAATGGACTTACCATATATTAAGCTGATCTTTCTCTGCACTCTATCCGTAATTGGAACACTATATTCTGCACCCTCTCCTTTTCCTTTTCCCTTATGTACTCTCTGAACGGTATGTTTTGACTGTATAGCGCGCAAGAAACAATAATTTTCACTGTATCCCCGTTCATGTGACAATAATAAATCTAATCAAATCAAATTGTGAAACCTTGCGTGCTATAACATACCCGCTCGGGGCTCTCCTGTTCCAATCATAGACATAGGGTACAGATGGGGCTGATCGAGAGGAACTATTTCTGTTGCTTAAGGGAGCCAAGGACTGGGAGACAAGTTCCAAAAAAATTAGAGTCAAACGTGAAATTCGGAAACATTTCCACCCATGAAGGATGCTAGAAGTTTGGAACTCTCTACTGCAAGTGGCAATGGGTGCTAGATCACTTGATAAATTTAAAACTGAGACTGATAAATTTCAGTTTGGCAAAGATGTTAAGAGAATTGGGACAAAGGTTTGTTTGTAGATCAACTACAATCTCAATCATGGAATATATTTAAGTTTATTTATTAATGTCACAAGTAGGCTTACATTAACACTGCAATGAAGTTACTGTGAAAATCCCCGAGTCACCGGCGCCTGTTCGGGTACACTGAGGGAAAATTCAGCATGGCCAATGCACCTAACCAGCACGTCTTTCAGACCGTGGGAGGAAACCAGAGCACCCGTTTAATAAATAAAGAGTTTATTTATTATTCAAAAGTAAGTCTTACATGAACACTGCAATGAAGTTACTGTGAAAATCCCCGAGGGGCCTAGTCGGGTCAATCCGGCTAACCTGCATGTCTTTCGGACTGTGGGAGGAAACCAGAGCACCCGTAGCAAACCCACGCAGACACGGGGAGAACGTGCAGACTCCGCAACGACAGTGATTGTGACCTGAGCTGGGAATCGAACCCGGGTCCCTGGCGCTGTGAGGCAGCAGTGCTAACCACTGTGCCACTGTCGATCAGCCCCACCTGTTCCCCGTCTATGATTGGAACAGGACAGCTCTGAGCGGGTATGTTATAGCACAATTTGATTTGATTAGATTTATCATTGTCAAATGAACAGGGATACAGTGAAAACTATTGTTTCTTGCGCGCTATACCGATCAGAGAGTACATAAGGGAAAAGGAAAAGGAGAGGGTGCAGAATATAGTGTTCCAATTATGGATAGGGTGTAGAGAAAGATCAGCTTAATATATGGTAAGTCCATTCTTTCTGGTTGTATCACAGCTTGGTCTGGCTCCTGCTCTGACCAAGACCACAAGAAACTACAAAGGGTTGTGAATGAAGCCCAGTCCATCACGCAAACCAGTCTCCCATCCATTAACTCTGTCTACACTTCCCGCTGCCTCGGAAAAGCAGCCAGCATAATTAAGGACCCCACGCACCCCGGACATTCCCTCTTCCACCTTCTTCCATTGGGAAAAAGAGACAAAATTCTGAGGTCACAAAGAACAAAGAAAATTACAGCACAGGAACAGGCCCTTCGGCCCTCCGAGCCTGCACCCACCATGCTGCCCGACTGAACTAAAACCCCTTATGCTTCCGAATTGCCACCATGCTGCCCAATTCAATGTTCAAAAGGCTGAATGTCTTCTCCTGTTACTATGTTATTGTGGCCGGAATTCTCTGGCCGTTCACGCCCCGCCATCGTAGTCGAAGAGGACGGAGAATTTGGCATTTAGCTGAATCTCCGTCACTGCAGAGGGATGGGAACACCCTGTTGGCGTGAATGTCGGGAGAATCCTGCCCTGTGAGTTTCTGCCCACAATAACCATACTCCTTCCACTCTATTCCCTTCGTTCACAGTGAGCAGAGGCTGGGGGCTATATTGGTTGAACATCATCTGTGGTGATTTGTAACGATGCACTTTGAGAGACTTCATTAGTGAACAACAAGGGTTACGTAGAGCAGCAGCATGTTTGAAGGTCATCCTAAAAGATCTCTGCCCAAAAGAAACTCCTCCCCCTGGGGTGATTCCACACTGTGAGTTCTGATTGGTCACCTTTGTCAGGTGATCCTTACTCTGCTGTGTTGCCCTTAAAAGGACAATCACCATGCACATACATGTTTGATGGGCTGAATGGCCTACTTTTGTGTAGTATGTGGGCCGCACGGTGGCACAGTGGTTAGCACTGCTGCTCACACAACCAGGGACCCGGGTTCAATTCCCGGCTTGGGTCGCTGTCTGTGTGGAGTTTGCACATTCTCCCCATGTCTGCATGGGTTACCTCTGGGTGCTCCGGCTTCCTCCGACAGTCCGAAAGGCGTGTTGATTAGGTGCATTGACCCGAACAGGTGCCAGAGTGTGGCAACTAGGGGAATTTCACAGTAACTTCATTGCAGTGTTAATGTAAGCCTTACTTGTGGCTAATAAATACATTTTGTATTTTGTATTCTAACTCCAACTCAGACATACGCTGGCTCAATTCACATAGAAACATAGAAAATAGGAGCAGGAGGAGGCCATTTGGCCCTTTGAGCCTGCTCTGCCATTCAATTATGATCATGGCTGATCATCCAACTCAATAGCCTGATCCCGACCCCCCCCCCCCCATATCCTTTGATCCCCTTCGACGCAAGTGCGATATCTAACTGCCTCTTGAAAAATGTTTTGGCCTCTACTTTCTGTGGCAGCGAATTCCACAGGCTGACCGCTCTCTGGATGAAGAGATTTCTCCTCATCTCTGTCCGAAACCATTTAGCACTGTCACCTCCGCATCACAACTTTATGGGGTCAAGTCCCATTCCAGGACTTGAACACGCAAACTGGCACTGCAGTGTGCAGTACTGAGGGAGTGCTAACTTCCAGATCAGACATTCGCCAGGCCCCATCAGCCTTGCTCGGGTAGATGCAAAAGATCCCGCTGTCTTCAAAGGAAGGCTGCTTCATAGATTGGTCACTGGCTCACTAGCCCCAATAAAAAAATGGGAGGTGGTGAGAGAGAGTCGGGGAGCAGTAGGGAGACTCTCCTGCTCCTCCTGGGGCTGGCACGGTGGAACAGTGGTTAGCACTGCTGTCTCACAGCGCCAGGGACCTGGGTTCGATTCCCAGCTTGGGTCACTGTCTGTGTGGAGTCTGCGTTTTCTCCCCGAGTCTGCGTGAGTTTCCTCTGGGTGCTCCAGTTTCCTTCCACAGTCCAAAAGGCGTTCCGGTTAGGTGCATTGGCCATGCTAAATTCTCCCTCAGTGTACCCGAACAGGGTACACTGGACAATAGCTGGAGTGTGGCAACTAGGGTATTTTCACGATGACTTCATTGCAGTGTTAATGTAAGCCTACTTGTGACACGAGTAAATAATCTTAAATAATAAACCTAAGAACTAAGAGCAGGAGTAGGCCATCTGGCCCCTCAAGCCTGCTCCACCATTCAATAAGAACAAGGCTGATCTTTTCGTGGGCTCAGCTCCACTTACCCGCCCGCTCACCATAACCCTTAATTCTTTTACTGTTCAAAAATGTATCTATCTCTGCCTTAAAAACATTCAATGAGTTAGCCTCAACTGCTTCAGTGGGCAGGGAATTCCACAGATTCACAACCCTTTGGGTGAAGAAGTTCCTCCTCAACTCAGTCCTAAATCTGCTCCCCCTTATTTTGAGGCCATGCCCCTGAGATCTAGTTTCACCTACCAGTGGAAACAACCTCCCTGCTCCTATCTTATCTATTCCCTTCATAACCTTGTATGTTTCTATAAAATCTCTCCTCATTCTTCTGAATTCCAATGAGTGTAGTCCCAGTCTACTCAGTCTCTCCTCATAAGCCAACCCTCTCAACTCCGGAATCAACCTAGTGAATCTCCTCTGCACCCCCTCCAATATATCTTTTCTCAAATAAGGAAACCAAAACTGTACACAGTACTCCAGGTGTGGCCTCACAACCATCTTATACAGATGCAACATAGCCTCCCTGCTAAACTCCATCCCTCTAGCAATGAAGGACAAAATTCCATTTGCCTTCTTAATTACCTGCTGCACTGGCAAACCAAATTTTTGTGATTCATGCACAAGGACACCCAGGTCCCTCTGCACAGCATCATGCTGCAATTTTTTACCATTTAATTAGTCGTCCATTTAGCTGTTATTCCTACCAAAATGGATGACCTCACATTTACCAACATTGTACTCCATCTGCCAGACTTGCTCACTCACTGAGACTAGCTATATTGGCAGCCTTTCAGTGCCCTCTGCACACTTTGCTCTGCCATTCATCTTGGTGCCATCTGTGAACTTTGACACACTACACTTGGTCCCTAGTTCCAAATTATCTGTGTAAATAACATAGCAATGCTGTAGAGGAACTCACCTGATGGATCTGGCCCCTCACACCTTTCTTCAGCTGTCCGGTATAGACCAGGCTGCAAGAGTTAAAGAGGGAAGAGACATTGAAACGATGCACACATCTTCCTTACAATATTTTAAGGGTTTGCTTAACTCCTGAAACTTCCCCCCTCCCCGCACCCCCCCTCCCCAAACTGCCTTTGTTAAAACTTTGTAGTTAAAACTACAAAGAGTCGTGAATGAAGCCCAATCCATCACACAAACCAACCTCCCATCCATTGACTCTGTCTACACTCCCCGCTGCCTCGGCAAAGCAGCCAGCATAATTAAGGACCCCACGCACCCCGGACATTCTCTCTTCCACCTTCTTCCATCGGGACAAAGATACAAAAGTCTGAGGTCACATACCAACCGACTCAAGAACAGCTTCTTCCCTGCTGCTGTCAGACTTTTGAATGGACTTACCTTGCATTAAGTTGATCTTTCTCTGCACCCGAGCTATGACTGTAACAGTACATTCTGAGCCCTCTCCTTTCCTTCTCTATGAACGGTATGCTTTGTCTGTAGAGCGTGCAAGAAACAATAGTTTTTATTGTATACTAATACATGTGACAATAATAAATCAAATCAAATCAAATCAAAAAACAGTGGGAGGCAGTTTGGCCATTTTTAAAAATTTAATCTACAATCTTCCCTCCACCACCCTACCTGAGTGGGGGTGCGAAAGTTAAGACCCATCATCATATTGAATGGGTGGCACGGTGGCACAGTGGTTAGCAATGTTGCCTCACAGCGCCAGGCACCCGGGTTCAATTCCTGCCTCGGGTTACTGTTTGTGCGGAGTCTGCACGTTCCCCCCGTGTCTGCGTGGGTTTCCTCCGGGTGCTCCGGTTTCCTCCCACAGTCCGAAAGACGTGCTGATTAGGTGCATTGGCCACGCTAAATTCTCCCTCAATGTACCTGACCAGGGGCCGGAGTGTGGTGACTCGGGGATTGTCACAATAACTTATCTGCAGTGTTAATCCCAGTCTATTTGTGACTAATAAATAAATAAACTTTATAAATTACAGGCTAATGTGGCGGACAATGGGATTAGCACTGTAAATACGTGTGGTTGTGGGGATAGGAGGAATAGCAGGGTAGATATGTGGGGTTATGAGGATGGGGGATTAGCCGGGTAAATATGTGGGGTTATGGGGGTAGGGGGATTAGCAGGGTAAATATGTGGGGTTATGGGAATAGGGGGATTAGCAGGGTAAATACATGGGGTTATGGGGATAGGGGGATCAGCAGGGTAAATACATGGGGTTTGGGGGATAGGGGATTCAGCAGGGTAAATATGTGGGGTTATGGGGATAGGGAGATTAGCAGGCTAAATACATGGGGTTATGGGGATAGGGGGATCAACAGGGTAAATACATGGGGTTATGGGGATAGGGGGTTCAGCAGGGTAAATATGTGGGGTTATGGGGATAGGGAGATTAGCTGGGTAAATACGTGGGGTTGTGGGGATAGGGAGATTAGCTGGGTAAATATGTGGGGTTATGGGGATAGGGAGATTAGCAGGGTAAATACATGGGGTTATGGGGATAGGGAGATTAGCAGGGTAAATACATGGGGTTATGGGGATAGGGGGATCAGCAGGGTAAATACATGGGGTTATGGAGATAGGGAGATCAGCAGGGTAAATACATGGGGTTATGAGGATAGGGGGTTCAGCAGGGTAAATATGTGGGGCTATAGGGATAGGGCCTGGATGGGATTGTTGTCAGTGCAGACTCAATCGGCCAGAAGGTCTCCTTCTGCACTGTAGGGATTCTGTGATTCTATGACTGGCCCAAGGATCTGAATGGCCTGCTGCTGCTCTTATTTCTGAATGTTCTTATTGTCTGATCCCTCTTATATCCTATCAAAAAGAAGTTACAATATTGCCTCTCGGCCTTCTCCAATGAGTGGATGTCCAATTTACAACATCACTGCTGACCACACAGTCCCTTTGAACTCCCATTCATTCCCAATGCCCTTTCCTGTCACCTACCTTATTTATGTTTCACTCTGCAGCCAATATAACATTCCCGTGTCACTAGGCTTCATGACCTATCCTGTTATTGGGCCTCACCCTTTCCCGATTCACGCACCACAGCAGGCCGACAGGCTTTGGCATCTGATGAATTGCAGTTTTTTTTTTACTTCCCATTGATCTTTGAGTCAATTAGTTTCCCAAACGATTCCATCGCCTGCCACGTGAGCCTGTCAGCCTTTTGCCTCCGCCAATTTTTCTTCGCTGACGCTCCTGTCGATGAGGTTGTTCCAGCAGAATTATAATCAGGCTCAACAAAGACATTTTCATTATCATCTTGACCCCCTTCAACCTCCCCAGTCACATTTCAAATTAGAAACACGGTCACAATCAATGAATGTCACTTGGGCGAGAGGGAAAATAAAATGACTGCCCGGGAGAGTGGAAAGACTGTAATTTTGAACGGGGCGTCTTTCAGAAGTCAATAAAACTGTCCACTCAACCTCAAAATTGGCTTTAATGTGATAATATGTATTGCGCGTTAAACGTGGGAAGGAGTCATTGAAGCAGAAATTCACCATTCCATTTGATTTTAGCCTTTCGCTGATGGCACACGATAATCCCATCCAATGGCATTAACAGGGACACAGGAGGCCTGCCTTTGTTGGCTGAGGCATCAACTAAAAGAGCTGGAAGGCTGCGCTGGGACTGTTTCAAACACTGGTGAGGTCGCAACCGGGGGACTGCGGACAATACTGCTCACTGCCTATCAGGAAAAGTGTGACTGCGCCAGAGAGCGTACGGGTCAGATCATAGAATCCCGACAGTGCAGACGGAGGCCATTCGGCCCATCAGCCTTCACCAACAACAGTCCCACCCAGGCCCTATCGCCCTAATCCCACGTATTTATCCTGCCAAGCCCCCTGACACTAAGGGGCAATTTAGCATGGCCAATCAACCTAACCTGCACATCTTTGGAGAGTGGGAAGAAACCGGAGCACCCGGAGAAACGCACGCAGACACGGGGAAAACATGCAAACTCCACCCAGACAGTGACCAAAGCCGGGAATCGAACACGGGTCCCTGGTGCTGTGAGGCAGCAGTACTAACCACTGTGTCACCGTGCCACCCAGAAATCTCCCAACTGTGTTGCCCTTTTGAACCGACAGGAGAAAATAGTTTCTTAAACTGGGAATAATGCTTGTCGCACACACGATCATTGCAAATAAGTCAAATAGTGCAGTTGGATGAAGTGCAGCAACAACACTCAAGAAGTTCAACATCATCCAGGGCAAAACTTGTTCTATCACTTTTATTCTATCATAATTTGCCAACTTTTATACTCGATGCCCCGTCTGATGAAGGCAAGCATGCCACATGCTTTCTTCACCACCTTTTCCACCTGTGATGCCACTTTTAAGGATCTGTGGACCTGTACTCCCAGATCTCTCTGTGTGTCGATGCTCCTGATGGTTCTGCCATTTATTGTGTGTTGTTCCCACCTGAATTGGATTTACCAAAATGCATCACCTCGCATTTGTCCGGATTAAATTCCATCTGCCATTTCTCCGCCCAATTTTCCAGTCTATCTGTATCCTGCTGTATTCTCTGACAATCTTCATCACAATCCGCAACTCCGCCAATCTTCGTATCATCCGCAAACGTGCTAATCAGAACAGCTACGTTTTTTTCCAAGTCATTTATATATATTACAAACAGCAGAGGTCCCAGCACTGATCCCTGTGGAACACCACTAGTTACAGACCTCCATTCAGAAAAACACCCTTCCACCACTAATCTCTGTCTTCTATGACCAAGCCCGTTCTGAATCCATCTAGCTAGTTCACCCCTGATCCTGTGAGATTTAATCTTTTGTACCAGCCTGCCATAAGGGACCTTGTCAAATACTTTACTAAAGTCCATGTAGACAACATCCACAGCCCTTCCGTCGTCAATCGTTTTTGTCACCTCCCCAAAAAACTCAAATCCAAAGATGTGCGGGTTCGGTTGATTGGCCATGCTAAAATTGCCCCTTAGTGTCCTGAGATGTGTAGGTTAGAGGGATTAGCGGGTAAATATGTAGGGATATGGGCGTAGGGCCTGGGTGGGATTGTGGTCGGTGCAGACTCGATGGGCCGAATGGCCTCCTTCTGCACTGTAGGGTTTCTATGATTTCTATGATTTCTAAATTAGTGAGACAGGACCTCCCTCGTACAAAACCATGCTGTCTGTCGCTAACAAGACCATTCAGTTCCAAATGCATAGAGATCTTATTACGAAGAATCTTCTCCAACAATTTCACTATCGCTGACGTCAAGCTCACTGGCCTATGATACCCGGGTTATCCTTGCTTCCCTTCCTAAATAACGGGGCAACGTTGGCTATCCTCCAATCCTCTGAAACCTCACCAGTGGCCAACAAAGAAACAAAGATTTCTGTCAGATGCCCAGCAATTTCATCTCTTGTCTCCCTTTAGCATGGCCAATCACCCTCGCCCACACATCTTTGGATTGTGGGAGGATACCGGAGCACCCGGAGGAAACCCACGCAGACAAAGAACAAAGAACAAAGAACAGTACAGCACAGGAAACAGGCCCTTCGGCCCTCCAAGCCTGTGCTGCTGCATTTGGAACTGAATGGTCTTGTTAGCGACAGACAGCATGGTTTTGTACGAGAGAGGTCCTGTCTCACTAATTTAATTTGAGTTTTTTGAGGAGGTGACAAAAACGATTGACGAGGGAAGGGCTGTGGATGTTGTCTACATGGACTTTAGTAAAATATTTGACAAGGTCCCTTATGGCAGGCTGGTACAAAAGATTAAATCTCACAGGATCAGGGGTGAACTAGCTAGATGGATTCAGAACGGGCTTGGCCATAGAAGACAGAGATTAGTGGTGGAAGGGTGTTTTTCTGAATGGAGGTCTATAACTAGTGGTGTTCCACAGGGATCAGTGCTGGGACCTCTGCTGTTTGTAATATATATAAACGACTTGGAAAAAAACGTAGCTGGTCTGATTAGCAAGTTTGCGGATGATACTAAGATTGGCGGAGTTGCGGATAGTGATGAAGATTGTCAGAGAATACAGCAGGATATGGATAGGCTGGAAAATTGGGCGGAGAAATGGCAGATGGAATTTAATCTGGACAAATGCGAGATGATGCATTTTGGTAAACCCAATTCAGGTGGGAACAACACACAATAAATGGCAGAAACATCAGGAGCCTAGACACACAGAGAGATCTGGGAGTACAGGTCATAGAATCATAGAAACCCTACAGTGCAGAAGGAGGCCATTCGGCCCATCGAGTCTGCACCGACCACAATCCCACCCAGGCCCTACCCCCACATATTTACCCGCTAATCTACACATCCCAGGACTCTAAGGGGCAATTTATTTATTTTTTTAACCTGGCCAATCAACCTAACCCGCACATCTTTGGACTGTGGGAGGAAACCGGAGCACCCGGAGGAAACCCACGCAGACACAAGGAGAATGTGCAAACTCCACACAGACAGTGACCCGAGCCGGGAATCGAACCCGGGACCCTGGAGCTGTGAAGCAGCAGTGCTA